>NW_007150673.1:0-799 GCF_000164805.1 Carlito syrichta | reverse complement strand
CAGTAGCCAATGTTCCCATAGGAGAAAATCAACCTTAGTATTAACAAATTCAAGACTTCAATTTTTCTTGAGCACTTAACCACTAAAGATTGAGGATATGGTATCTCTAATGGGGAGATAGAACCTATTCCATGGAGTTGTTTTGAAGATGAAATTAGGTAATTAACATGAAAATGCTTTGGAAAATTTTAAGCTCTATAAAAATGCTTTTTCTAATTATTATTGTCTTTGTTGCTATATGAATTTTATTTATTGTTTATGTGAGACATGCCTTGTGGTTTACTGTTTTGAAACCCAGACTTTAATTTTCAATAGCTCAGTGGAAATAAATGGCATTGTTTGCAAAAACTAGGGATGAAGTCATAGATTTTTTCAACACTATTACTTCACAATATTTTCATGAACTAATTCTTTCATGTATTCCTCCTTTCAATTTTGCTGAGTCCTTAGTTTCTAGCCAGATGCTTTTATCAGGTTTTGGCAAACATTTTACAGATTTTGAATATTTTAGGCTTTGTGTGCTATATAGTTTTTCTTCCTTGCCCTTTCTTCCTCTGTATTCTTTTCCAAGAACCCTTTCAAAGTGTAAAATTCATTCTTAGCTCACAGGTCATACAAAATGATCTGGGGGCCATTTTTTTTGCCAATCCCTGAGTTTTTAAAAACTGAATAGAAGCCACATCTTGGAGTAAATCACTTCTTTGATTCAAGTATTGGTCTTCCCAATCTTGTCCTTACCTTCCTACTCTCTTTCAACAACATGGAATCCAGAGAGAGCCATTAAAACATGCCAGATTGC
>NW_007150672.1:0-4009 GCF_000164805.1 Carlito syrichta | reverse complement strand
CATGACCCTCACAGATGCCCAGTGAGGGACACGGGCAAGTGACAGGCCCAATCTATGGGTGAAGGTGCCAAGAGCTGGGGGAAGTCATAGGGTTATGCAGGCTCAGGGCTTTCTCCTTGTGTGAATAGTTTGAGACACAACCTGACCAATCATCCACCCACCCATCCACACAAATACATATACACACCTATCCACCTACCCATTCACCCATCAACATATTTACACATCCACCCACCCATCCATGTACCCATCTACTCGCCCACCCATCCATGTACCCATTGATCTATCCACTTACCTACCCATCAGTCTATTCACCCATCTGTCCATTCACTCGCCCATTCATTCCACCCACCTACCCACCCACCCACCCAATCACCCACCGACCTATTCATCCATTCACCCATCCATCATCTATCCACTCACCTATCCATTCATCTGTTCACCCATCTGTCCATCCACTCACCCATTCATCATTCTATTCACCCATCTATGCATCCACTCACCCATCCATTCCACCCATCCACCCACCCACCCACCCACCTATTCATCCATCTGCCCATCCATCATCCATCTACTCACCTACCCATCAATCTATTCACCCATCTATCCATCTACCCATCCATTCCATCAATCTGTCTGTCCACCCACCCACCTATTCATCCATCCACCCATCCATCATCTATCCACTCACCTATCTATCCATTCATCCACCCATCCATCCACACACCTATCCATTCACCATCCTTCCTTCTTTCCAACCATTAATTCATCCATCAACTCACCCATCCGCCCACCCATCATCTATCCGTCCATTCACCCATCCACCCACCCATTCATTCATTCACTTGTCTAGTCATCCATTATCCATCCATCCACCCACCCACCGTCTAGTCCCACTGAGGTGGCACACTTCACTCTTCTTCCTCACTTCCATCTCAAAATGGCCAATGTTGAGGTTTTACCACCACTTTACAGAAAGGTTGCTCAGATCCAGCAAGAGCAGGTTGAACCTGGCAGCTGTTCTGCATGGGGCAGGGCCCCACCACTTCCCTTTATGTAGTCAACCAAGACTCTGCCAGAGGCACATCCAGTGCACTGAGGCAGGGCAGGGATTACTGGTGGGAGAGCAATGAGAGCCTGAGGGAAGTGCCAAAGGCCGCAGTGTTGAAGGATCAGGGTTGACTTGCAGGAAGATCTTCCTCCCCTCCTTGAAGATCTGGGAGGGTGTAGTTTCCAGACAGATCTGCATCCCTGGTGCAGCTGGGCCCCGCTGTCTGGACATGGGATCTCACGGGGCCGCAGTCCCGGTCTGCAACAAGAAAACAAAGCAGCCCTCGCTGGATTCTGAGCTGGGGGTGAGGCCCCCAACTAGCAGGAAGAAGGTGAAGGATGACATCTAGGCATGACTGATGAGCCTGGCCCAAGAAGCAGGCCAGGGTATGACAGGGCACATCTGTGGGAAGCCACCAACCCGGCAGGCGGTGGGGGCGCTGGCTGCAAAACCACTTGCAGAGAGGCTGGCGCTGTCCCAGGCAGGTGCTCCCTTAGGGACAGGACAGCCAAAAGGGCATGTGACCGTGTCTTCATGGGAAATTTTATGTGTGCAGGAACCCCAGATTCCAGGCGCAAACTCTGACTTTGCCTGACTTGTGGGACCTCCTGCCTCCCTTCTGTCATAACAAAGTCAGTGCCTGGGCTGGGACACTCCTTCCTGGGCCAGGTCCAAGGACAGCAGGTGGGCTGCTGGAATTCCAGTGTGCCCATGAGGGACTGTGTAGGCATGTGTGGTGATGTCACAGCCAGATGGTGACCAAGACCCCTGGGGGCTCAGATGTTGACCCAGATGGGTGGGAAGGTAATCCTGAAAGAGGTGGACACCAGCCAGGCCTTGTGGGGCAGAGGACAGGTCAGCCCAGGGAGGGCATGAAGGTACACGCATGCGCACCACATCATGGGACATGCACACAGTCACTGACCACTGTAGAAGGTTGGACGACTCCACAGTTTTCCTGCCTCCTCACCTGACCGGCCTTTTAAATGCTTGAGGAAAGCATGGACACTCAACAGGGCAGCTGTTACGTGCTCTGGCGCCTATCCATTTCATTTCTGGTGGACTTAGACTCATTTCTCTGCCTGGGCCTCTGTCGGCATGGTATGTGGCTCCAGGCTGGCGTTCCGCATGCTCTGTCCCTGTGCCTCAGGGCATGGTAGAAGGCCACTGGCCATTGTGCCCTCACCACCTGGAGCTACCCCATAGGGACTTGCCTGACCCTCCCTCCTCTTACCCACCCAGCTAGCTCTGCAGGCATGGAAATTTGTTTCTGTCCCTGTGAGTGTCAAGTGTTGAAGAGGCCACAAGGGGTCCAAGGTGACACTCCTGGGTACTCAGTGCCCATGAAGCTGGTCAACTGTCCATGGGCTCCAAGGGCACTGTGATTGGGCCTGAGAAGAGACCCTTGGGTGGAACCTCGAAGTGAGGGCAGGGGCCACGTCCCCGCATAGCTGCCAAGGGAGAAGGGATCTGGAGCTACCTCAGGCAGGGATGGCCTGGGAGCTGTGCTAGAGGTTGGTGGCGACTGACTCTGCTCCCTGCCCCAGTCATTCCCAAGCGGCCCGACTTCACCCCCACACCAGCCAGTGTGGCCTGCCCCACCTGCCGATCTCTCCCTGCAGGGTGGAAGTTCAGCTCAATGTGACACAGATCAAGACTTTCACATCACAGTCAAACCCATGGAAAGCAGAATAAGTGGGAAAACAAAGGGCATCACCAGCCGGGTTCACGGATGCTGACCTGCTGTGGACCTGTGTCTTCAGGGGAGGCTCAAGAAGCACACTCCATGGGCCACACCTGACTGTGGTCAACAGTCACAGAGGGTATCCATGTGTGTGCTCCCTATGTTCTCTGCCATCTGCTTGTTCCCTACTAAGATCTGTCCATGTAGACGCATGGATTCCTCCCCCTGGTTTCTGCAGATATGCCCTTCACAGGGATGGCTCCTGGAACTTCACTCTGTGATCACACAGTTTCGTTCTCTCTGCTTGCTGTGGACGGACACACTGGCTCCTCCGGCGTGACGTGTGACATGTGGCTGGGCCACCAGTGGCACATGTTCCATATGGCAGTGGGCTGGACTTTCTCCAGTGTGGAGTATCTCCAGCCGGCTGTGAGGGGCTCTGCTTCCTCGTGTCCCACCAACACTAGTATTTTAAACTTTGGTGTGTGTGAAGCATGCTATTGTTTTAATATTCAGCACCCTTTGCATTTTCCTGAAGGAAAAATCCACTTTTGAATATGTTGATGAAAATAGATTGTTGTGAGGCCTTTACAGGAAAATTAAGGAGAATTACAGTGCTTGACACGTGATCCCACTCCCTAGACTCCCAGAACCTCTCCAGGGTTCCCTTCCCAGCCAACACCCAGCAGCTGCCCAACCCAGCCTTCAATCATGTCATCAAGTTGATCACTGGAAAGAGTCTTGGAGAGGTCAGATCCTGAGGAAAGTCACCTCTCAGCACTGACAGAGAGGCTCCTGCATCCCTGGGCCATGCTCCGATGCGCATGTGCCTCTGGGTGACCACCTGCTGGGTGATGTGCTGTAGACCACCATGGAAGGCTCTACCTAACTCTCTCATCTGCTGTACTCCAACAGGCCTGATATCTTCCCTCTTCTGTCCCTCCCACTGCTCTTATTCAGTCTCCAACAAGTGGAATGTCCCTGCAAGTGCCATGCACTCCTCCCAGACCATGTCCCTTCCACTACTGGACTGAGCCTCAAAGAAATGAAAACGCTGCTTGGCTTAGGGTGCTGCAGGCCAGGGCTGCTGATCCTGCTGCTGACTGCTGGGCATCAACATGGCTGGGACACCTCTGGGTACACAGGCTGCCATCAGTGTGCCCTGAGCCACTATCTCAGGGCTGCTTTGTTGAAAAAGCAAGTGTGCATTGTCCCTCGTTTTTCTTCCTGGTGGTGAGTGCAGCATACTTTTTCTTTTTCTTTTTCTTTTTTTT
>NW_007150671.1:0-492 GCF_000164805.1 Carlito syrichta | reverse complement strand
TTGGCATGTGCACATAAAACATTCTTATTAACTGATTGTTTCTGGCTTGAAACTAGAGGCAGTGCCAACAGATTAGTGGAACTCTGGAGCTATCCCTGAGATTTCCCTAAGGTCAGTTGGTGAACCAATATCAAGTATTTTGATATTTTTGCTACTGCAGGACTTGGGGAATTCTGGAGTTTTTCAGACCAAATGTGTGGTTTGAGGGTTGTAATTCAAGGGAAGTCTCCGTCTCCAGGGAATTTTTCATTACTACAAAGGAATCAAGAGAGAATCAGTCCCTGGTAAGCAAGGTGCTCTCCCTACACACAACATAGCAATCAGGCACCTTCCAACCGTGGGCAACCATTCATTAATTGTTTTAGGGACAATGGACAAGACATTCTATTAGCAAAAAGGCAGTGACCAAGTTCTAATGCTTATCATTTGGTATCATTGTTTCTTTTCTGTGTATTTCACACGGTTGTTGTATAGTCCAGCTTTTCCTCATGA
>NW_007150670.1:0-327 GCF_000164805.1 Carlito syrichta | reverse complement strand
CTACAAAGGAATCAAGAGAGAATCAGTCCCTGGTAAGCAAGGTGCTCTCCCTACACACAACATAGCAATCAGGCACCTTCCAACCGTGGGCAACCATTCATTAATTGTTTTAGGGACAATGGACAAGACATTCTATTAGCAAAAAGGCAGTGACCAAGTTCTAATGCTTATCATTTGGTATCATTGTTTCTTTTCTGTGTATTTCACACGGTTGTTGTATAGTCCAGCTTTTCCTCATGAAATCTATAATCAAGGACAAATGCTAAGCCTGCTTGCTTTGGATGGGTTCTCTGAACATGCCTTCTTCAGTTCTGGTGTATGTTAAGA
>NW_007150669.1:0-535 GCF_000164805.1 Carlito syrichta | reverse complement strand
CACCACCACCCCTGCCACCCAGCGTGAGGAGTCACCCTCAGGGATGGGAGGAGAAAAGGCACTTTCCTGACTGTCATTTGCCGGCAGTTTCAAAGTTGGCAACTGGGCACCTTCGACCACGTGTCCCAGAAGGCCTGCCTTCACCCTCCATACTTGTGATCTATGGCAAAGACACATGTGAACTCACAGAACAGACTGATCTGAGTTAGGGTGGCCATCATGCATAGAGCGATCAAGGAGTTCTGGCAATGCTGTGGCCAGCACAGGTTCTGGTTACTTGGTTTGCTGCCTTTGGGTGGGGGGAGGGCCACTTCCTCTCCCAATCACTCCATCATCCCACAACCAGGCGGACCTTTCCCTGGGGAACCATTGGCGCCTGAGGTGACACATGTTGGTAGTGTTTTTTTTGTCACCAGAATCTCCATGGACTGGGCTGGAGATCATGGGTTGGCATGATCATGGCTTCTGGGGTCTGGACCTGTGGGACTGAGGCGGTCCACCCGCTTGGCCCCTGAGCAGCTTGGACTCTAGGGAC
>NW_007150668.1:0-5109 GCF_000164805.1 Carlito syrichta | reverse complement strand
GCATCTTTTTCAATCGCCTGGAATACCTTCAGTAGGATTGGTATCAGCTCCTCCTTAAATGTCTTGTAGAATTCTGCTGGAAAGCCATCTGGACCAGGGCTTTTTTTTGTAGGAAGTTTTCTTATTACGTGGTCGATTTCCTTGATTGTTATTGGTTTATTTAGGGTCTCAATTTCTTCTTGTTCCAACCTAGGTAGGTTGTGTGATGTCAGAAAGTCTTCCATTTCCTTCTGGTTTTCAAGTTTGTTTCCATACAAGTGTACGTAGTAGTCTCTAATGATCTTTTGTATTTCTTCAGGGTCAGATGTGACTTCATCTTTTGTGTTTCTGATTATGCTTATTTGGTTTTTTTCTCGTTTTTTCTTGGTCAGTCTAGCTAGGGGACCAAGAATCTTGTTTACCCTTTCGAAGAACAAGCTTTTTGTTTCATAGATTTTTTGTATTATCTTTTTGTCTTCTATGTCCTGGATTTGGGCTTTTATTTTGGTGATCTGGATTCTTCTGCTGAAATTAGGGTTTTTGTGGTCTTGCTTTTCCAGCTTCTTTAGGTGGCTTGTTAGGTTGTCAATTTCTGTTCCTTCCATTTTCCTCATGTGTGTTTGTAGGGATATAAATTCCCCTCTTATTACAGCTTTTAAGGCATCCCAGAGATTTTGGTAAGATGTTTCTTTATTTTCATTTGTTTCCAGGTATCTTTTGATCTCTATTTTGATGTCATCATTGACCCAGGAGTTATTTAGCATCATGCTGTTTAGTGTCCATGTCTTTGTGGGTTTTGGGGGGACTTTGTTGGTGTCAATGTTTATTTTTATTCCACTGTGGTCCGAAAAGGTGCATGGCAGAATTTCAGTCCTTTTAAATTTGCTTATACTTGATTTGTGTCCAATTATGTGGTCGATCTTAGAATATGATCCATGCAGTATTCTGTGGTCTTTGGATGGACTGTTCTGTAGGTATCAATTAAGTCCATTTGGTCCAGAGTCTCATTGAGGTTCTGGATCTCCTTGCTGATTTTTTGTCCTGATGATCTGTCTAGCGTTGTGAGTGGTGTATTAAAGTCCTCAGTTATGATGGTGTTAGAGTCAATGTCTTTCTTTAGTTTTCCTAGAAGTTGCTTTATGAATGTTGGCGCACCTATGTTGGGTTCATATATGTTGAGGATAGATATTTCTTGTGATGGAGTGAACCTTTTATCATTATGTAGTGGCCCTCTGTATCTTTTTTAATTTTTGATAGCTTAAATGGTATTTTGTGTGAAATTCAGATTGCAACTCCTCCTTTCTTTTGTGTTCCATTCGCCTTAAAATTTGTTTCCCATCCTCTTACTTTGAGTCTGTGTATGTCCTTTCTAGTGAGATGGGTCTCTTGAAGGTAGTATATTGCTGCTGGGTGATATTTTATCCATTTTGTCATTCTAGGTCTTCTCAGTGGTGTGTTTAGTCCCTTCACATTCAGACTAATTATTGAAATGTGAGAGTTCATCCCTATCATGGAGTTCTTATTGAGTTATTGTTCTTCCACTTGGTTTTTTCTTTTTTTTTTTTTTGTCTTTCTTTTGCTTTTGGGGTTGGTTCGTGTATATTTTATTCTTTTCCCTGTACTCTTGTGAAGAACGTTGTTCTTTTTTCCTTTTCTTCTGTGTTTAGTACTTTCTTAAGTGTTTCATGTAGAGATGGTTTTGTGGCTGCATAAGTTCTTAGGGATTGGATATCTGGGAAAGATTTTAATTCTCCCTCACTGATGAAGCTTAGCTTGGCTGGGTAGGTTATTCTTGGTTGAAATTGTTTATCCTTTAGGACTTTGAAGATAGGGCTCCAAGCTCTCCTAGCCTGCAGGGTTTCTGCAGATAAATCTGCTGCTATTCTGATTGGTCTTCCATGGTGGGTGATCTGGCCTTTTTCTCTTGCTGCCTTTAGGATTTTTTCTTTTGTGCCTACTTTATTTAGGCGAATTATTATGTGTCTAGGAGTTGGTCTTCTCATTTGTTGTCTTGCGGGGGTTCTCTGAATCTCTTGTGTTTGAATTTTTGTATCACTGATTAGATGAGGGAAATTTTCTTGAATGATCTCGTGGAAAGTTTGTTCCAATGTGGTCTCTGTTTCTCTTTCTGCCTCAGGGAGTCCGATTATTCTTAGGTTAGGCCTCTTGAGGTAGTCACTCATCTCTTGAAAGGTTTTGTTCTGTCTTTTTTAGCTTATTTTCTGTGTTTTTAAGAGTTTGGGTTATTTCTATATTTTGGTCCTCAAGCTCTGAGATTCTTTCTTCTGCTTGGGTAATTCTGCTTTCCATGCTTATCAATTTGTTATTTATTTCATTCACAGTATTCTTTATTACTGTTATCTCAGATATCAGCTCCTTCCTAGTTTCTTCTTGTGTCTCCTCAATTCTTTTTAATCTCTCCATTATTGTTTTGATATCTACATTTGCATTTTGAGACCCTTCATTCTGGGGACTTTTCATTGTTTATATTCCAAAGTCAATTTTCTCAGTGTCTGCTCTCCCAGGCGTCTGGGAGAGACCCATACTCTTCTTTTGGTTTTTCTTCATTTCTGTAGATTTTTCTCCCTTTCCCCCTTTCCCTCCCCCTCTTCAATTCTGTTTTTGAGGGAAGGTGGGGTTGCTTTTATTTCTCTTCTGCAATGACCTGTTCTTCCTTATGAGGGTCTTCTGGTTTTGTTCACTTTTCCCTCTGCTTTACAGTCTGTCTATTCAGCAGTTTGCAGTCTTGGTCCGTTCAGAGAATCTCACCAGTTCACCTATGCCGTCGCCATCTTGCCCCGTCTCTAACTGCCTTTTCTCTTTTTTGTCTTCACTGCAAAGGGGATTCCAGCAAGTTCCATGTCGGATATATTTTTGATGGCTGAGATGAGGTCGACTGCAGGGTCCTGGGCTGGTCTCGAACACACAGGCTCAGGTCATCCAGTCGCCTTGTCCTTGAAGGGCCAGGATTCCAGGCTGAGCCTCTGAGCTTGGCCTGTGTTTGTGGTTGTGGTGGTTGGTATTATTATTCTGAGTTGGAGTCCCACTCTGTCGCCCAGGCTGGAGCACAGGGGCCCACTCTCTGCCACCACAGCCTCCACCAGCTAGTCTCAGGCTATCTTCCCAGTGTGGCCTCCTGAGTGGCCGGAAAGACAGGGGTGCACCACCATGCTCGGCTCATTGTGTTTATTTCTTGTAAAGATGAGGTATTTCCA
The DNA here is from genome assembly GCF_000164805.1 of Carlito syrichta. Lineage (NCBI taxonomy): Eukaryota > Metazoa > Chordata > Mammalia > Primates > Tarsiidae > Carlito > Carlito syrichta. Next base: position 1,915 of record NW_007150668.1, on the reverse strand, counting down.
AGGTGCCTGGGCTGGTCTTGAATGTGGTGGCTCAGGCCATCCTCTTGCCTTGGCCTCCCAAAGCACCGCGTGACAAGCATGAATTCCCACGTTCAGCCTTCAAACCTCTCTCGGAGCACCACCATGAGGCCTGCTCCCTTCAGACGACCCCGGGCACCAGAGATGGCAGCTGGAGTCATCTACCAAGCCCAACCAGGAGGAGAGCCTGTTACAGGGCTGTGTATTCACAGGGGAGGCCAGCCCTCTGAATGCCTTATTCCCCAGGGTGGACCCACTCTATCCTCCTAGGGGCCACCTTGGTGAAAAGGAGGGCATGACCTCAAACATTCAGGGGCGTGGGGATGGCACAGCACTCAGGGAGGCTGAGACGGGAAGAAGGCCAGATCCTGGGAGCACGAGACCAGGCTGGACACCATAGCAAGCCCACACATAGACCTCAAGAAAAACCCAGAAAACCTTGGGTGAGGGCAGGCCTTGGCGGGAGGATCCCCTCTGGCCAACAGTTCAAGATCAAGCAGGAAGACCTGGATGATGCCCAAATGGAAAGCCTGTGATCACAGCAGTTTTGGAGGCCCAGGCTGAGAGAATGACCTGAGTTGGGGTGTTTGGGAGTTGTCTAGGCAAGCTAGTGAGGAATGAAAAAAGGAAAGAAAGAAAGAAAGAAAGAAAGAGAAAGAAAGAAATCCATTATCCTACAACACTTGTTCTCTTAGTTCTTCCACCACTGCCCCTCCACATGTGTCTGCCAAGCTCAGCACCTACCAACCCCAGGCCATCCCCCAATGGCTGCCCCCTGTTTGGTGCAGGAGTTCCTGAAGCACCCTGACTAGGTTCCTTCTGGCTCTCCTCTCCAGAGTGAGAAATGTGCCCCAGGCAGGCTGACCATCCGACTTAGCAACAAGGACCTCTGCAAAGAAAGACCAGGGACACATTCTTCACCTGGGAACATTTCTCCTTTCTCCAATTCAATTTGTCCTGACTGTAAAGCCCAGTCACCCTGTGAACACACTATGTGCAGTTGAGAATGGTTTTAGAGACAGCATCTGGCTCTGTGCCTCAGCCTGGGACCTGGGGACATGACTGTTGTTCACTGCCAGCTGTGAAATCGCTTTGATCTCCCTCCTCAGCATCCAGAGTGTCCGGGATGATGGGCATCTCCACCCCAGACCCCCTGTTGGATGGAGACTCCCTGTGTGGCCCAGGCTGGTCTTGGGCTCCTGGGATCCTGCCATCCTCACACCTCGGCCTCCCAGAGCACTGGGATTCCAGGCTTGGGCCACTGTGCAAGGCCTTTTGGTTCATTTTCAATGAAGGAAAGAGGCTGGACTTAGGGGTTGAACCTCATCATCCTAGTGCTTTGGGAGGCTGAGGCCTGGGACAGGCCTGAGTCCACAGGCTGAGACCTGCCTGCACCACGGCAAGACCTCGTCTCTACCCTCCATCCCAAATGAGCTGGGTGTGGTGGCACATGCCTGTTGGTCCAGCTCCTTGGAAGGCCAGGAAAAGGCTTGCTGGAGCTTGGTGGACCGAGCTAATGGTGGCCGTGGTCCAGCCTGGGTGATGGAGTGAGACTATGAATCAAAGAAAAAAAGGTAAAACAGAAGCACATCCTTTTGTGTATAGAGTTGGGATCATCATGAACAGATAGAGATCATTTGGGAAGGAGTCCCCAGTCTGAGGCCTAGAGTTCATGAAAGATGATATATCAGCAGACAATTGGGCTGTGACTATGGGAGGCTGATGTGGGGGTCTGCTGGAGTCAGGGAATTCGAGACCAGCTTTGGTAGTGTAGTGAGACCTTGTTGCTCCCCATACACAAACACTGGAGTTGCACATGGTGACACATGTGATCCCAGCTACACAGGATGCGGTGTCTCCATCCCTGGGGGTTCCTTGTGTCACCCCTGCTGACAGA
>NW_007150667.1:0-756 GCF_000164805.1 Carlito syrichta | reverse complement strand
TTTTTAAGAGTTTGGGTATTTCTATATTTGGTCATCAAGCTCTGAGATCTTTCTCTGCTGGGTAATTCTGCTTTCCATGCTATCAATTTGTTATTTATTTCATTCACAGTATTCTTATTACTGTTATCTCAGATATCAGCTCCTTCCTAGTTTCTTCTTGTGTCTCCTCAATTCTTTTTAGTCTCTCCATTATTGTTTTGATATCTACATTTGCATTTTGAGACCCTTCATTCTGGGGACTTTTCATTGTTTGTATTCCAAAGTCAATTTTCTCAGTGTCTGCTCTCCCAGGCGTCTGGGAGAGACCCATACTCTTCTTTTGGTTTTTCTTCATTTCTGTAGATTTTTCTCCCTTTACCCCTTTCCCTCCCCCTCTTCAATTCTGTTTTTGAGGGAAGGTGGGGTTGCTTTTATTTCTCTTCTGCAATGACCTGTTCTTCCTTATGAGGGTCTTCTGGTTTTGTTCACTTTTCCCTCTGCTTTACAGTCTGTCTATTCAGCAGTTTGCAGTCTTGGTCCGTTCAGAGAATCTCACCAGTTCACCTATGCCGTCACCATCTTGCCCCATCTCCTTTATGATTTTGTAATGCAAAAGTAGGAGATTATTTTGTGTATAAGCCACAGGCATTTGTTTATTATAGCTTTTTTTTTTTGAGGTGGAGTCTTGCTCTGTCACTCAGACTGGAGTGCAGTGGCTGCTCCCGGCCACCACAAGCCTGGACCTGCTGGGCTCCAGCGATCCTTCTGCCTCAGCCG
>NW_007150666.1:0-858 GCF_000164805.1 Carlito syrichta | reverse complement strand
GTAATGCAAAAGTAGGAGATTATTTTGTGTATAAGCCACAGGCATTTGTTTATTATAGCTTTTTTTTTTTGAGTTGGAGTCTTGCTCTGTCACTCAGACTGGAGTGCAGTGGCTGCTCCCGGCCACCACAAGCCTGGACCTGCTGGGCTCCAGCGATCCTTCTGCCTCAGCCTTCCAAGTAGCAGGAATTACAGGCATGCGCTACTACCCCGGCTGATTTTTTGATTTATTGTAGAGAGGAGGTCTCGCTGCCCAGGCGGGTCTTGAACCGACGGGCTCAGGCAATCCACTCACCTCAGCATCCCAAAGGCACGGGATTGCAGGCTGAGCCACTGAGCCCAGCTGTTATAGCTTTTTAAATAAGGCTTTGTGCCAGACCATCATGCAAGTGATAATACAGCACACAACATTGGTTGAAATTACGGCAATTAGAGCCCAAGATGTGAAAACACAGGTGACCATACTTTAAAAATTTTTTCCAACCATATTCTAGCCAGTATGTAAAATGATTGTTAACACCAGACTTTTCAGTCAGGGGCATTAGCCCCTGTAATATTTGAATGATTTTCCCATGTTGGGCAGTAATATTTGAAATGAAGCTGCAACATTTTTCTCCCAGCATGACACAAATCTCTTCTTTTTCAGATAATAGTATGTCTAATGCTATTCTATTCTTCCAGGTCATCCTGCTGGAAGCATCCCATGGCTAGCTACTCCTTAAAGGACATCCGTAGTATAGTTTATAAAAATTTGTTGATTGTTGCAAATATAATTAATTCAATTTACATTTTTTATTAATAGTAGACTATTAAAAGTGTTCAGACTTGAACACTGCAGATATTTGATTTCCAGGTTTGA
>NW_007150665.1:0-790 GCF_000164805.1 Carlito syrichta | reverse complement strand
CCACAGCCTTCCAAGTAGCAGGAATTACAGGCATGCGCTACTACCCCGGCTGATTTTTTGATTTATTGTAGAGAGGAGGTCTCGCTGCCCAGGCGGGTCTTGAACTGACGGGCTCAGGCAATCCACTCACCTCAGCATCCCAAAGGCACGGGATTGCAGGCTGAGCCACTGAGCCCAGCTGTTATAGCTTTTTAAATAAGGCTTTGTGCCAGACCATCATGCAAGTGATAATACAGCACACAACATTGGTTGAAATTACGGCAATTAAAGCCCAAGATGTGAAAACACAGGTGACCATACTTTAAAAATTTTTTCCAACCATATTCTAGCCAGTATGTAAAATGATTGTTAACACCAGACTTTTCAGTCAGGGGCATTAGCCCCTGTAATATTTGAATGATTTTCCCATGTTGGGCAGTAATATTTGAAATGAAGCTGCAACATTTTTCTCCCAGCATGACACAAATCTCTTCTTTTTCAGATAATAGTATGTCTAATGCTATTCTATTCTTCCAGGTCATCCTGCTGGAAGCATCCCATGGCTAGCTACTCCTTAAAGGACATCCGTAGTATAGTTTATAAAAATTTGTTGATTGTTGCAAATATAATTAATTCAATTTACATTTTTATTATAGTAGACTATTAAAAGTGTTCAGACTTGAACACTGCAGATATTTGATTTCCAGGTTTGAATTCATTATGGACTTCCCTGGGCTGCATTATGGAACCAATGAGCACATTCAAGTTAAAGGACACTTGTAGTGCTCTATGAAATTGGTGAGGAGTTTGA
>NW_007150664.1:0-926 GCF_000164805.1 Carlito syrichta | reverse complement strand
GGCCATGGCAGCCTCGACCTGCTGGGACTCCAGCAATCCTTCCCCCTCAGCCTTCCAAGTAGCTGGAATTACAAGCATGTGCTACCACGCCCAGCTAATTTTTTGATTTATTGTAGAGATGAGGTTTCACCAAGTTGCTCAGACGGGTCTTGAACCCGCGAGCTCAGGCTATCCACTCATCTCAGCCTCCCAAGGCGTGGGATAAGAGATTGAGCCACTGATCCCAGCTTGGGACAGGTATTTATAAGCCTCATTTCCCCAGGCATCTCTGTCTTTGTATGGAGTCATCATGTAATTTATGCCTGTGGTGTCTGTGTCTCATTCAATGGGAAACAGGACTTCCTGTGCCTGTGGTCATCCTGCAGCATATGCATAGCAATTCATCTTATTTTAAGCAGACGCTGAATATTTAATCCATTCTACCCAGACATTTGTGCCTCCATAACCTGTTTTAATTTCTAAAGTTTGTCTAAGATTCTTGACTTCGATATAGTCCTCTCCTAGGATTATTGCTGGGGAGCTATACTTGATTATTGGACCTCCATTTGATACTGGGCTGGTTGGTTTCTTACATTCAACTAGCCTGAGGGCAAATCTTCCTACTGGAACGGTCCCTGAAATATTGGCACCCTACCCATACATGCTTGGGGCTACTTCAGGACTACTATCAAGAAGTTGTGCAATCTTTATAGTCAGCATGTCAGGATTACAATGTAAATTTCAACAGTTCTTTGATGAGACCCCTATAGAGAAGTGCAACTTTTCCCTTGGAGAGTTTATATACCCATACTACCTCTTACTGGCCCAGGAGCCCAACTTTGGAGCTTTGTGGCTTACAAAATGTTATACCAACTTAAACATGGATAGAGGTGATGACCCTGATTGGGGACATAGCACAGTTATTCATTCTTGTGGGAAAGTAGACT
>NW_007150663.1:0-836 GCF_000164805.1 Carlito syrichta | reverse complement strand
ATATCCAGACATTATGACCTAATTTCTCTTGAATCCTTTTCTCCTTGATGCCTAAAAAGCACGCTATCTTGAGGCAGGGATCTGTAGTTTGCATTGAATTATTCTTTTCCAATAAAATAACCTCATAGTTCATAATTTGGGAATATTTCAGTAAATGCCCGGCTCTTTGTTTTAGGATAGCCCAGACTGATGTGAGGGTAATGACCATGAAGATTTCTCTGAAATCCAATTTCTGACTATCTTCTACTAGAAATGCAGTGGTTGTTACAGCCTGAACACATTCAGACTAACCCCTAGACATACGATTTAACAATTTGAACATTAAAGCAACTGGTTTCTTCTTTCCACCCTGCTTTATGTAAGCACTCCTATTGCTGCACTCTGATCAACAGTCTCAAACAAGTGAAAGCTCTTTTCTAAAAATGGGAGTGCTAAAATAGAAGCTGTGATTGTGGTTAGAGTTTTTTTTAGCCCTTCTAGAACTGGCATTTCTTCAGCAGTCCATTGGAGAGGATTCAGATCTCCCTTTATCACCTTAAAGTATTAATCTTTTGTTGTTCAAGCATAAGAGTCAATCCATAATTTGCAATAGCCTATTAGGTCTAGAAACTTTCTGAATTCCCTCTCTCACTTTGGTAAAGGGTAAAAAATTATTTCAATTACTTTTTTTCTGATTGATATTTTGCGTACCTTCATTAATCAGAGTCACCAGATATTTAAATTTTTTTATACATATTGTAACTTGTTTGAGGTACTTTCAACCTCTAATATCCTGGAAAGTTAAGCAAATATACTGTGACCTCTTTCAAAGTTCCGTTTTCTAAGTAATGATAAAC
>NW_007150662.1:0-795 GCF_000164805.1 Carlito syrichta | reverse complement strand
CTATTCACTCACACACACACACACACACACACACACACATGCTAGAGGTTTCTTGCACTCCCTGAGATTCGCTTCTTCCCTTTTCAGAGTAAGAAACTATTCACTCCATATTTACGATACATCTCAGTTACACACACACTCAAGCTCTGAGAATTCCACAACCTCTAAGACAGAACTGACAGTCCAATTGTTCCTACCTTGGCTCATCCACGAGGTTATCTACTTTTTCTCCCATGTGCCACTTTCACTGCCTCTGGAACAATAGTCTCGAACTTACCTGCATTTCTGAGAGAAGCCAAGACACCCAAGCAGACTAAGCCACCCAGAATTGTGGGATGTGTCTTTCTCTCTCTGCTGGGGTTCCCTTCTCGTCGATTCACATTATCCAAGAGGAGCCCCCAAATAGTGAGAAATGAATTCCCGTGTCCAAATTCAAAGGATGGACATAGACGTGGAGTGCAGCAGAAGCAAGACTTTAATGACGATCTTGCAAGATCGGGTGTCTGATGTGCAGGCACACCCAGCAAGCAATTTATTCCCAAGTAAGCAGTTCCCTGCCCCAGTTCCTCATTCACCGAGGATGACAGGGTCAAAATTTTTCCAGACACCACCTAAGGGTGTTGGCTGTCCCGGTGACTGGTCTTACTCAGTAATAGGTGCCCAGTGACTACACCTCCTCTATGATGGGTACACCAGTTACTGTTTCTCCTCTGAAATCAGTGAACCAGTGATTAGCTTACACTGCCATCACTCCAAAAGAATGTGTGCTTTTGTCACTAGCCATCCTTCATTATC
>NW_007150661.1:0-784 GCF_000164805.1 Carlito syrichta | reverse complement strand
CCCAGTGATGGGTCCTCCTCTGTGATTCATGCCAAAATGATTGGCCCTGTTCTAAAAAAAATCACAGTGACTGATTCTCCTTTGTGATCCATTCCCCAATGATGAGCTTTCCTCCATAATTGCTGCCCCAGGACGGGGCTTCCAACATAATGGGCATCTCACTAACTTGCCCTCTTCTATTGCGGGTGCCACACTCATTATGTCTTGGTTATCTACCCTACATGACTGAACCATCTCCATAATGGGTGCCCTAGTAACTAGCCTTCTTCTGTGATTGATATCCCAGTTACTGGCCTCCTCCTTAATGGGTGACCCAGTGATATGCCCTCCTTTGTGATGGGTGTTCCAGTAATTGGCCTTTCTCAATGACAGATATGTCAGTGACTGAACCTCCTTGATAATGGTTGTCCCAATGACAGACACTCATCCATAATGGGTGCCACAGTGACTGGCCCTCTTCAGTTAGAGGTACCACAGTCACAAGCCTTCCTTTGTGTGTGTCTCAGTGACTAATCCTCCTCTGTGAGGGTTATATCTGTGACTCTATTATGGTTGCTCCACTGACGGCCCTTCCTGTATGTTGGGTGCTCAGTGACTGATGCTTCTCTCTGATTAGTCCTTCTGTGACTAGTCCTCTTTTGTTATGGTTGTCCCAGTGACTGGCCTTCCTCAGTGAAACTGCCTCAGTGACTGTCCCTCCTGTGTTTGCCATCTCATTGACTGATCCTTCTCTGTGATTGGTACCCCAGTGATTGACTCTGCTCTGTAATCAGTGCCCATCTGA
>NW_007150660.1:0-823 GCF_000164805.1 Carlito syrichta | reverse complement strand
TCATAGACTACTTTTTCATTGGTGCCCCTGTGAATGGGCCTCCTCCATAATGGGTTACTTAGTGATGGGATCTCCTTCATTATGGGTGCTACAGTGACTAAATATTTTTGTTTTGGGTCTATCAATGACTAGTCATTCTCTGTGTGGGGTGCACTTGTGACACGCTACTCTGTGATGGGTGCTACAATTACTGGCCCATTACTGTTACAGGTAGCCCAGTGGTGGCTATCCCAGGGACTAGAATGCCTCTGTGATGCATGTTCAGTGACTACACCTTATCTGATGGATGCCCCATCCTCTTATCTTTCACTGCAATCTGTGCCCCAGTGACTGGAGTTTCTCTGTAATAACTGCCTTTGTGATTTCATCTCCTACATAATTGATGCTTCAGTGATTAACCATCCAACATCATGGGTGCCATTGTGTCTGTGCCTGCTTCTTTTTTGTGTGCCACAGTGAGTGTCCGTCCTCCATAATTGGTGTCATAATGCCTATCCCTCCTCAATGATAGAGTCCCTGTAGATAGGCTATCTCTATTATAAGTGACCCAGTAATAAGCCCTCCTTTGTGATAAGTGTTCCAGTAATTGGACTTCCTCAGAGATGGGGGCCCAGTGACTGTCCTTCCTCTATGATGGTTGTCCCAGTGATGGTTTTTCTTCCATAATGGGTGCTCCAGTTACTGGTATCATGTGTCACCAGTGTCACACTGACAAGCCCTCCTTTGTGTGGATGTCTCAGTGATAAGCCCTTCTCTGTGAAGGGTGCCCCAGTGATGGGCTTGTCTCAGTTTTAGGTTCCCCAGTGATTCCTTATCCTTTGTG
>NW_007150659.1:0-388 GCF_000164805.1 Carlito syrichta | reverse complement strand
CTCTATGATGGTTGTCCCAGTGATGGTTTTTCTTCCATAATGGGTGCTCCAGTTACTGGCGTCATGTGTCACCAGTGTCACACTGACAAGCCCTCCTTTGTGTGGGTGTCTCAGTGATAAGCCCTTCTCTGTGAAGGGTGCCCCAGTGACGGGCTTGTCTCAGTTTTAGGTTCCCCAGTGATTTCTCATCCTTTGTGATGAATGCCCCAGTGACCGGCCCTCCTCTGTGATGGGTGTCCCAGTGATTGCCCTTTTTTATAGTGTGTATTTCGGTGACTGGCTCTCCTCTCTGTTAGGTTCCTCCTTGACTAGCCCTGATCACTGCCACTGTGACAGGCCCTCCTCAGTGATAGGTACCCTAGTGACCTCTGAGAAGGGTGCTCCATGG
>NW_007150658.1:0-737 GCF_000164805.1 Carlito syrichta | reverse complement strand
TAGGTATTTAAATTCTCTAGACTGCTATAGGAACAGGACCACACTTAGGGCCCCCCCTTTATTTATTATTTTATTATTATTTTTTTTTTACAGTCGCTGATTGGGTTCTTCCTTTTTAAATTTTTAGCAGCACTTACTTCCCCTGGATGTTTTGAATTTCTTCTGGTTCAAGAAGTGTCTAGGGAAATAAGCTTATAAACTGTAATTAAAATTTATTTCAAATAGACAACACATCTTCTTATGAGCATTTATGTTTGTGGCCCCCCTTTCCTTCAGAGGCCTACCATTAAACAATTTTATAGGTTTGACAAAGTTCATTTTAGGGATTTGGATCCTGAGTGATGAAATACCAAATACCTATATTTAGTTAATTTATGTTTCCAAAGGATTTCTAGTGATTATTATGCTAACCTGCAAATTGAAATTATACTGTTCTAGTTTTATCTGATGGAGTTTTCCTTGGATTCGCCAAGGGGTGGGACAGGTTGCCACTTGGCCTGCAGTAGGAATGTTTAAACGCCTTTTAAAACCTACCTATAGGAAATTTATGTCTAGCCTGTGCTAGCTACCCTGCCTCAATTATTTATTCTTTAGAGATTTTTTTTTTGATCCCATAATTATTTGGGGTGCTGAGGGGTGAAGGTCCGTCTTCTGTAATTTCTTCAGAGCTGATAATGGGCACAGTCCTGCCTAGCCAGAGATCGAAAATCTCTCCCTGTCTGACTTTAGGCGTCCAG
>NW_007150657.1:0-747 GCF_000164805.1 Carlito syrichta | reverse complement strand
CATACCATTGGGTTTCTGTTACTTGTGTCTCTTATAATAGAGGCCTTTGGAATTGGAACTTAGTTAAAAAACACCCACAAGGCATATGGAGTCACAGTAACTTCAGCACAGATCTGCTTGCCACCACAATATTCTAGACATCCAGACTAGCCAAGATCCTATTATGCAACTGGCCCAAGTAGCACAAAATCCTCTTAATGATCTCAAGGGATTCAACCCCCTTAAAATGTTGAAGCACTCTGCTTGGTATATTCTGAGATTTTTCATATTTGCTCTAACCTCCTTTTTTTTCCCAGTAGGATCTGAAGTCCTCTAATGCCAACTCATAGCCACTGCAGTAACGGCCCATTGACTGCATTTAAAAAATAAAAAAGGGGGAGATGTCAGGAGCAGATGTGATGTGGGAGTGGACAAGCTCTGTCACTGTAGCAGGCCTTGAGTAAAGGCCCCAAGTGAAGACAAGGTCTCACATAATGACCCCAAGCAAAGGCAAGTTCTCAATTTATAGCTCTGCATCCTAACCAAAGGCAAGGGATGCATTCTGTGACAAGAAATGGTGTCTCAGATGCCCACACATCCGGGTGCACATAGTACAGAAAAAGCCTTAGATACAACAAGTTAACTGCAGTACAGCTCAACTTTTAGGTAGCAATATAATTCCATGATGGCTCCCTCACAAACCTTGAATCCCTTCTACCCTCCTTTGTGCTTGATTATAAAATAAACATGCTGGGCTAGTTCAGGGTC
>NW_007150656.1:0-717 GCF_000164805.1 Carlito syrichta | reverse complement strand
ATATGATGACTTTCATTACCCAGCTTCCTGCTTCATTCTGCAGGATGCCGAGACAGTTCCTGATTACCGAGAATTCCAGTTTTTTGGATATCCAGAGAAAGACGTCTATAATGTTCTTTGGGAACTGGAATCCAAGATTTCTGGTTCCCCTTCACAAGACCTCCCCAAAATGTGGAATATTCCAAACGCAAAATCCCAATTCCTACCTGCCCACCACAAGAATTTTCTGTACTTTGAGGTCACCTGAATTGAGGAATTTTGTATAAATATACCTTTTGATTCCGGGTAATATGATTATGGTCGTAGATGGTCCCAGGATACAAAAGAATTTCTAGGGCCATATCCATGATTATAACTAACAAGGGGACCAGAAAGATCCTGAGCATCTGTAATGACAGATTTAGAGCATCCACGGAGCAAGTAGCACTGAAAATGTAGGGACCCAGAATTCCAGATTGCTGATTAAACCTTATCAAGAAGCCCTGTAGTTTCCGGAAAATAAGAACTCCTAGAACGGGATTTCCTTTTTATTCTCAGTAAGATGCCCTGATTTTTCCTGTCGATTTCGATTCCAAATTCAGTATATCAAAAGACATATGCACAGAAGTTTCCTAGGTTTGTGCATTCCATGATTCCTCGTTACCATTAGAAGTACTTAGTAACATTTGGCAAGTGCAAAACATTTGTCCCGTCTCAAAATAAGAAGAGACATGGAAA
>NW_007150655.1:0-1198 GCF_000164805.1 Carlito syrichta | reverse complement strand
TCCTGGTAACCGAGAATTCCAGCCTTTTGGATGTCAAGAGAAAGACGTCCACAATGTTCTTTGGGAACTGGAAAGCAAGATTCCTAGTTCCCGTTACAAGACCTCCCCAAAATGTGGAATATTCCAAACGCAAAATCCCAATTCCTACCTGCCCGCCACAAGAATTTTCTGTACTTTGAGGTCACCTGAATTGAGGAATTTTGTATAAATATACCTTTTGATTCCGGGTAATATGATTATGGTTGTAGATGGTCCCAGGATACAAAAGAATTTCTAGGGCCATATCCATGATTATAACTAACAAGGGGACCAGAAAGATCCTGAGCATCTGTAATGACAGATTTAGAGCATCCACGGAGCAAGTAGCACTGAAAATGTAGGGACCCAGAATTCCAGATTGCTGATTAAACCTTATCAAGAAGCCCTGTAGTTTCCGGAAAATAAGAACTCCTAGAACGGGATTTCCTTTTTATTCTCAGTAAGATGCCCTGATTTTTCCTGTCGATTTCGATTCCAAATTCAGTATATCAAAAGACATATGCACAGAAGTTTCCTAGGTTTGTGCATTCCATGATTCCTCGTTACCATTAGAAGTACTTAGTAAACATTTGGCAAGTGCAAAACATTTGTCCCGTCTCAAAATAAGAAGAGACATGGAAAGGGAAGTATTAAAGGGTTCACCTTAAGACCAGAGTTACATCCAAACATGGCATGTAGATTCTTTTTGTCCTGGAATCTGCCGTTAGTTGTTCTGAAGAACCTAACGCACTTGGAGTGCCCAATATGCTTTTCAACTTTTAAGAGAACCAGAATGTTGCTGGAGTCCTGAAATGACCGATTCATAATATCTGAATGCTAAATTGCTCTGAAACATTTGGGGAGCTCGAAGATCTGTTTCTTGTTTGTCCCATAGCAGACAACCTGGGAATTTTTTGAATTGAGGATGCATACAACAATGATTCTTTATTTGTACATAGTTGGAGGCCATGTAGTGTCCTGTATGTGAGGACTCTCTTTCCCTTGACTCATGTTTCGAAACCCTGATTCTTGTTTAGCCCTTAGTAAGAAGTCATGTAGATTTTTTGATAGAGGACCGTGAAAACAGATTTCTTCCTTGTTTTAGCAGAGGCCATGTAGTTTCGTGTATATGAGGATTGCTATTACCATATTCATGCCTCAAATCCCTGATTCTTCTTTA
>NW_007150654.1:0-1052 GCF_000164805.1 Carlito syrichta | reverse complement strand
GAGGGAGGGAGGACATGACAAGCAAGATACCTAAAAGATTCTTCCTAATGCAATATATGTCTGCTGCCAAGTATTCACATGAGTGGGAGGTGAAGATAACAGTAACATTAGTGATTATCAAACAACAATAGCTTAAAATTCTCTTTAGTTTCTGCTATACATTAAAATACATTTAATGTGCATTAACTACACATGAGTAATCCCCTCAAGGTGGGGTGTGGCTTTATCCTCCAGCACACACCTATTCTTTGTGGGCTGGGTACTGAGGTTCAGCTTGACCCACATGGCCTTCTCTCATCCTCATCACCCTCAGAGTAGCATTTGCTCACATCTACAGGCTGATACCAGCCATGGACACACACCCAGACACTTGGCCATGTCCTTCTATCTGACACAATTCCCTGCTTTGCATTCTACTGGGGACTCATGACCTGCTGTGGGGGAAAGGGGGAGGTTGAGAATATTTCAGTTCTCTGGCTCAGATACTCCACAAAGCACACATGATTGAGCAAGCAGAGAGAGAGAGAGAGAGAGAAAGAGAGAAAAAGGACTGCCCATTTCTTGCCATCTAATCCCTAAAATGTGAGTGGCCTTTATAAGACTTCTGAACACTCGGATTTCACAGTAACATCTGGATTTTAGTCTTCTCTTGAAAAATCGCAGGCTCCACCCCTTGGGCCCACCCTGCCCACCTGGCAACCACGATTTCCCCTCTAAGGGTCTATATCCTACACTAACTGGGATAGCAGGAGACGTATGGCATTGACTACCTGAGAGGTCATGGACACAAGATGAGTGAGTGGATGGATAGTGAACAAATGAACGGATAAGTAAATGGATGGATAAATGGATGAATGGTTGAGTGGATGGATGATGGATGAAGGAATGGATAAATGGATGGAGCTATGTGTGATGAATGGTTGCCTGGGTGGACAGGTGAGTGGATGGATGATGGATGAATGGATAGATGGAAGAATGAAGGAGTGATGAGTGGTTGGCTGGATGGGTGAGTGGATGGATGATGGATAAATGAATGGACAGACGGATGAATG
>NW_007150653.1:0-3341 GCF_000164805.1 Carlito syrichta | reverse complement strand
AAGGGGAAGAAGCCTGGACAAGGGGAAAGGCTGAGAGGATTACTGAGCATTCCATTTCCAATTTCCTGACTCCCTCGTCTTGCCACGTGGATGTGCCTGGCTTTAGATGGGCCGTGGTGGTGTGTGTATATGTTTGAAAACCGCTCGGGGGATACCTGCTACCTAAACTCCTCATTTAGACTATCAACCCAAAACAACCCACTTAAAGATGTTAAAACTCAATTGCATTTATATTTTTTCTTTCATTAATTAATGCACACATCAGTTTTGAGAAAATGCATATTGCAGGTACAGTGACATAACTAATTAACTGTGTCAAATTGTGGATGTAATAAACAACTCTCGGAGTATTGATGCCATCTGTAACCTACACATTGAACTATAATGACTGTTTATTTTCTTTCATTTCTGTAGCGTTTTGATGAAGAATAGACCATCCAAGAAGCAAAACAGTTGCAACTTCTCAAGGGAGTGGGACACTCATTGTCTTATGTAGCCTCTAAATTGTACAAATCAACCATTGAAGCATCACTTGTACATTGACAAAAAAAATCTATCGACTACATAAAGAAACTCAGATTATATTTGTTGTTTTCCCAAATCAGCTCTGGAAGAGTGAGCAGAAAGCCTCCCTTTTCTTGTTTAGCATTTTTTTATTCGTGGCTCAAATTGGCACACTCCTAGAAAGTGTGCTCACAGGAGAGGTTTAATTTATTGTTGCTTCTTGCCCCTACTGTATATTCCCAGCTCCTATTTGAGTGTAATGGATGGAACAGATGTTTGACACACAGCATCTCTTCATAACTTCACTCTTCAAAAACAGTTTTACGAGTACTTATTTGCCTCGTCTCCCATTCGGCAGAGGAAACTGAGGTCATTGTGAAACACGAGGCTCGGGCAGAAGTCTGAACTCATGTGCTCTTCAGCTGGATCCCCATCTTCTGAGCACATTAGCAATTTATGAAACAGCCATGATCTTCAGCTTATGGACAAAGAAATAAAAGTGTTGACACCGTTATTGTAACATCTGTGGAGGGAAAAATATGAGCCAATTTCTAAGTGCACAAATGGTAACAGAGTTATAAAGATTCTTTAATGCTTAGTTGTATTCAGCAGTAATTATTTCTAACACGAGCAGCTTCTTCTAATTTAATGTCAACCAAAAAGGTTAAGACCTTACAATAGAGGTATTTCTACCTCATGATTTGTTGTGTTTTCACAGTTATACTAATTGCTAAAGCAAGAGTCACTTCTGAGAGCTCACCAGCCTCGACTGTGGCCTGTCTGGGTAGGGCAGGTCTCTTTGACTGTTAGCATCACAAGGAACACTACTGGGCAGGTCCAAAATGATTTCCAGGATTACACTACAAGCTGTATTTTTGTCATCAGTGAGGGAACTATGGAAAAAACTGTCTCTCCACTGCCACCCCCAGCATCCGTGGAAACAAACTTCTGTAATTGTGGGTGTTGGTATCAACTGATGCATTGAGGAAGAAGGTTCTCGAATGTTCTTGCTTGTTGTTTCTGAATGAGAAGCCAGTTTAACTAGCTGAGCCCATGAAGGCATGTCCCCCCCATGCCTGCAGATAAGTGCCCTGGTGATCTAAGTCCTCTTGCTCCACCATGGACTGAGGGCATCCCTGGAAACCTAGGGGAGGAGAGGCCAAGAGAATTTGAGGAGATGCAACTGCTGGGTCCGATCGTCCTCATAAATGTCTGTTGAATGAATGAAAGGGATATAAGAGACATATCCACAATAATCCATGCCTTCAATGATTCTAACGTCTCACTGGAAAAAACAGAATTATGAAGCACTGAGAGACTATTTAAGGGCTGGAATGAATAGCACATCCTCAAACAAGAATAAAAGTTTAGGGGTGGGGAGTGGGGTGGTCCAGGGAAAGCAGACACACTGCCACCATTTCACATACTTTAATTTAATCCCAATTATTTTTGTGCACATGCCTTTCACGGTGAATATGTCACAATCTGCATTATAGCAAATACAGTGTTATGGACACATAGCCAGTAAGTATGAACAAAATGAATACTCAAGCTTTTTCAGAATGAAATCTAAACATATAAACAAAATCCTGATCTTTCTTACCACTCACTTCTTGATTAAAAAATTAAATTATTTCAAATGTGCAATCTTAAGCTAAAAAGTACAGATGAAGGAGTTGCTGTCTGAAAGACAGTGAAGTAACGGAAGCCAAGACTTCTACAGTAGAATAGGGGATTGCGGGAGGATTGCACTCACATTGCTAAACATTGAATAGCAGAATGTTCCAACAGACTTAGAAGAGCAACTGAAGTCAGTATCCACTGGCCTTCAGCATCTCTCAGCTGGGAATAAGTTCATTAATCAGTCAGAATGCGTTTGCCATTTAGGATTTCTGCCCAGTCAACGAGCTGCCTCTGAAAATGTTTCTGGGAAATATCCTAGAGGAAATGTCTGCTCTTGCTTTACAGGACACTATCTGGGGTGTCCTGGTTCAGGGTACCTGGATTTCAATTCATTGTTTCCCATTTTTAAAAATGTTTGTGTCGATTTTTAAAAATAGACACATAAAAAGCAAGGTTTTCCACAATTGTTATAGGTTGGAGATTTACATGTGATTCTCTTTGAAATTCTGTTAGCAACTTCTTATTTTCACTTTTCAGGTTAGAAAATTGAGGTTAAGCAATTTTTCCAAGATCGCTCTCCTGGAGTCCTCTGGCTCTGGAGTTTGTGCATGTGGCTTCCAGTCTATGCCATTAGCCCAAATAGCACTTGACCTTGGTACCAAGTAAGTGAGATAGCCACCATATGGACCCCTAAGAACTAAGAGAGGGCAATGTGTTTCCACAGGTAGAGTTTTCCAGTAATGAGAAAAGTCTTGAACAAGAGAGAATTGTTTTTGTGTGTTTTTGTTTGTTTGTTTTTTGAGATGAGGTCTCACTCTGTTGCCAAGGCTGGAGTACAACCTGTGATCACAGCTTACAGCAGTTTTGGGTTCAAGTGATCCTCCTGATTCAACCTCAGCCTCTCAAGTGGTTAGGACTACAGGCCCATGCCACAACGTTTCACTGGATGCCCTCAGCTGTGAGTGCTACAACTTTCTGAAAATTCAAGACAACAACCTGGCCTGAGGACAGGGCAAACACAAAGTGAGCATTTGTTTTTAAGCTGCATCTTAGAAGGGTGGTCCAGGCACTAGACACTGTACATTGAGAGCCAAGTATACAAGGATCAATGCAGAACTTACAAAGTCAGAATGTGCCCGAGTGAGGAACACACATCTTAGGTGGAGGGCTGGAGGAGGGGAGGCCAGGGGCCAAGTAGGCAGAGTGGACTCCAC
>NW_007150652.1:0-5240 GCF_000164805.1 Carlito syrichta | reverse complement strand
AATTTTTTGTGTGTGAATGATTCTTTGGATGTCACGGCAAAGAGGCACAGGGTTCCATGTGGGCAAACATCAGGAATCATCTGGTCATTTTTTGAGCACCTCTGGCTATTTTAGTTCTTTTCTAGACCTTAATAATTTTGGAAGAAATAAGTAACTCCAATTCAACTTCTTTATACCTATCTAACTTATTAATCCCCAAGCACTCACCCAATTTTCCTTATGAAGTTTTTTGTCTATAGATTTTACTCTGTACACCAAAAACTACTATTGAAAGGGATGCTGTGAATGAACCTGATATTAATCACTTTGTAATAATCAATGATAACACATAACAGTAACTCAAATAAAATCAGAGTACTACACAGCCCTCACAGGTTAAGTTCCATGTTTGTCTTGAACTATTGGTGACAAATTTGTTTAGCTATGATTACACACACGTAGGCATGTGGCTAAAGGAGAGAGTGAGAAGTTGGCAAGTCACCTGTTATTATCTCAGGATCAAAACATCAAGTAACAATAATAAGCACTGCTAGAAATTGTGTCTATGTTCCAGGCACTGTGCTAATAATTCATTCATCTCCCCAACACCCCATTAGGCATAATGACCCTCCTTGTTTTGTGAAGAATATGATGCATAGGGCTGACATACTATATTTTTAAATTAAACTAAATTTTTTTTTTGAATTGGAGTCTTACTCTGTTGCCCAGCCTGGAGTGCAGTGGCACTCTCACAGCCACTCCAGCATTGACCTGCTGGGCTCCGGTGGTCCTTCCGCTTCAACCTGCCAAGTAGCCCAAAACTACAAGCACGTGCTTCCACGCCCAGTTAATTTTTGTTTGTTTGTTTATTGTAGAGATGAGATCTCACCAAGTTGCCCAGGCTGGCCTTGAACCTGTGGGCACTGGCAATCCACCTGTCTTGGTCTGCCAAAGTGTTGGTATTACAGGCTGAGCCACCAAGCCCGGACAAGGTGTCCTACTTTAATTGACCAGGTCACCCAGCTAGTAACTGGTAGAGTTGAAGTTCAAACTCAAGCTTGCCTGGATAAGAAAGCCTCACTTGAGTATGGTAGTTAAGAACAATGACTTTAAAGTCAAATATTTATGAATGACTACTTTGTTTAACAAGTCAATTAGAAACCAGAAAGGCATGTGGACTGACAGTGGCTTTATGCATAGTCTGGTAGCAATGCAAACAGTCTCTAACTCAGCCAGCTCTCAGGACCACAATCAGAGGGCACAGGTAATTGGAAAGAGGTTACTGATGGTCATTTCAAAGGGCAAACAAATTGAATTCTACATTTTTGCCTTCCCAGTAACAACACTTGTTCTTAGGCATAGAAAAAAAAATAGCCTTGAAATTGACTTCACCATCTGTTTTGAATAATTTTGCATAATGTGAATAAGCTTTCTAATTTATCATCTCAGATTAGTATCAGAATTTTTAGAAAGGGATGCATAGATTGAATTCAGTCCTTGTCGATCAGCATTACACAACTCATTTTGTTCATAAGAGAAACTGAGGAGGGAAGACATAATGTTTCCATTATCACTTATGTATTCAGGGGATAAATGACACAAATGCCCAGAGTTTTGGGCCTAAGAAGTCTTTTAATTACTTTTCCAAGGATTGAGATTTTGGAGCCATGGGTGTTCTAAGACAAGCACACCCCAAATGCCACCCAGGAGAAGATGTTGTTGCGTCTTGCACTCTCTTTACCCGTGCTTGCAAAGACTTCCCATTCCCAGAGGAAGCCTAACTGGTCTCACAGGGCACGCTCTGAATTTCCCATGTGTAAACTGCACACTCCCTGCCTGCTCCTGGCTGCACACACAGCCTTAGACCAGGAATGATATGGGGTTATGAACAACCTGGGCTGTCTCTGATATATGATGTGAAGGGGAAGAAGCCTGGACAAGGGGAAAGGCTGAGAGGATTACTGAGCATTCCATTTCCAATTTCCTGACTCCCTCGTCTTGCCACGTGGATGTGCCTGGCTTTAGATGGGCCGTGGTGGTGTGTGTATATGTTTGAAAACCGCTCGGGGGATACCCGCTACCTAGACTCCTCATTTAGACTATCAACCCAAAACAACCCACTTAAAGATGTTAAAACTCAATTGCATTTATATTTTTTCTTTCATTAATTAATGCACACATCAGTTTGAGAAAATGCATATTGCAGGTACAGTGACATACTAATTAACTGTGTCAAATGTGGATGTAATAAACAACTCTCGGAGTATTGATGCCATCTGTAACTACACATTGAACTATAATGACTGTTTATTTTCTTTCATTTCTGTAGCGTTTTGATGAAGAATAGACCATCCAAGAAGCAAAACAGTTGCAACTTCTCAAGGGAGTGGGACACTCATTGTCTTATGTAGCCTCTAAATTGTACAAATCAACCATTGAAGCATCACTTGTACATTGACAAAAAAAAATCTATCGACTACATAAAGAAACTCAGATTATATTTGTTGTTTTCCCAAACCAGCTCTGGAAGAGTGAGCAGAAAGCCTCCCTTTTCTTGTTTAGCATTTTTTTATTCGTGGCTCAAATTGGCACACTCCTAGAAAGTGTGCTCACAGGAGAGGTTTAATTTATTGTTGCTTCTTGCCCCTACTGTATATTCCCAGCTCCTATTTGAGTGTAATGGATGGAACAGATGTTTGACACACAGCATCTCTTCATAACTTCACTCTTCAAAAACAGTTTTACGAGTACTTATTTGCATCATTTCCCATTCGGCAGAGGAAACTGAGGTCATTGTGAAACACGAGGCTCGGGGAGAAGTCTGAACTCATGTGCTCTTCAGCTGGATCCCCATCTTCTGAGCACATTAGCAATTTATGAAACAGCCATAATCTTCAGCTTATGGACAAAGAAATAAAAGTGTTGACACCGTTATTGTAACATCTGTGGAGGGAAAAATATGAGCCAATTTCTAAGTGCACAAATGGTAACAGAGTTATAAAGATTCTTTAATGCTTAGTTGTATTCAGCAGTAATTATTTCTAACACGAGCAGCTTCTTCTAATTTAATGTCAACCAAAAAG
This sequence comes from Carlito syrichta, assembly GCF_000164805.1. Classification (NCBI taxonomy): domain Eukaryota; kingdom Metazoa; phylum Chordata; class Mammalia; order Primates; family Tarsiidae; genus Carlito; species Carlito syrichta. The sequence continues at coordinate 2,178 of NW_007150652.1, read as the reverse complement.
GTTAAGACCTTACAATAGAGGTATTTCTACCTCATGATTTGTTGTGTTTTCACAGTTATACTAATTGCTAAAGCAAGAGTCACTTCTGAGAGCTCACCAGCCTCGACTGTGGCCTGTCTGGGTAGGGCAGGTCTCTTTGACTGTTAGCATCACAAGGAACACTACTGGGCAGGTCCAAAATGATTTCCAGGATTACACTACAAGCTGTATTTTTGTCATCAGTGAGGGAACTATGGAAAAAACTGTCTCTCCACTGCCACCCCCAGCATCCGTGGAAACAAACTTCTGTAATTGTGGGTGTTGGTATCAACTGATGCATTGAGGAAGAAGGTTCTCGAATGTTCTTGCTTGTTGTTTCTGAATGAGAAGCCAGTTTAACTAGCTGAGCCCATGAAGGCATGTCCCCCCCATGCCTGCAGATAAGTGCCCTGGTGATCTAAGTCCTCTTGCTCCACCATGGACTGAGGGCATCCCTGGAAACCTAGGGGAGGAGAGGCCAAGAGAATTTGAGGAGATGCAACTGCTGGGTCCGATCATCCTCATAAATGTCTGTTGAATGAATGAAAGGGATATAAGAGACATATCCACAATAATCCATGCCCTCAATGATTCTAACGTCTCACTGGAAAAAACAGAATTATGAAGCACTGAGAGACTATTTAAGGGCTGGAATGAATAGCACATCCTCAAACAAGAATAAAAGTTTAGGGGTGGGGAGTGGGGTGGTCCAGGGAAAGCAGACACACTGCCACCATTTCACATACTTTAATTTAATCCCAATTATTTTTGTGCACATGCCTTTCACGGTGAATATGTCACAATCTGCATTATAGCAAATACAGTGTTATGGACACATAGCCAGTAAGTATGAACAAAATGAATACTCAAGCTTTTTCAGAATGAAATCTAAACATATAAACAAAATCCTGATCTTTCTTACCACTCACTTCTTGATTAAAAAATTAAATTATTTCAAATGTGCAATCTTAAGCTAAAAAGTACAGATGAAGGAGTTTGCTTGTCTGAAAGACAGTGAAGTAACGGAAGCCAAGACTTTCTACAGTAGAATAGGGGATTGCGGGAGGATTGCACTCACATTGCTAAACATTGAATAGCAGAATGTTCCAACAGACTTAGAAGAGCAACTGAAGTCAGTATCCACTGGCCTTCAGCATCTCTCAGCTGGGAATAAGTTCATTAATCAGTCAGAATGCGTTTGCCATTTAGGATTTCTGCCCAGTCAACGAGCTGCCTCTGAAAATGTTTCTGGGAAATATCCTAGAGGAAATGTCTGCTCTTGCTTTACAGGACACTATCTGGGGTGTCCTGGTTCAGGGTACCTGGATTTCAATTCATTGTTTCCCATTTTTAAAAATGTTTGTGTCGATTTTTAAAAATAGACACATAAAAAGCAAGGTTTTCCACAATTGTTATAGGTTGGAGATTTACATGTGATTCTCTTTGAAATTCTGTTAGCAACTTCTTATTTTCACTTTTCAGGTTAGAAAAATTGAGGTTAAGCAATTTTTCCAAGATCGCTCTCCTGGAGTCCTCTGGCTCTGGAGTTTGTGCATGTGGCTTCCAGTCTATGCCATTAGCTCAAATAGCACTTGACCTTGGTACCAAGTAAGTGAGATAGCCACCATATGGACCCCTAAGAACTAAGAGAGGGCAATGTGTTTCCACAGGTAGAGTTTTCCAGTAATGAGAAAAGTCTTGAACAAGAGAGAATTGTTTTTGTGTGTTTTTGTTTGTTTGTTTTTTGAGATGAGGTCTCACTCTGTTGCCAAGGCTGGAGTGCAACCTGTGATCACAGCTTACAGCAGTTTTGGGTTCAAGTGATCCTCCTGATTCAACCTCAGCCTCTCAAGTGGTTAGGACTACAGGCCCATGCCACAACGTTTCACTGGATGCCCTCAGCTGTGAGTGCTACAACTTTCTGAAAATTCAAGACAACAACCTGGCCTGAGGACAGGGCAAACACAAAGTGAGCATTTGTTTTTAAGCTGCATCTTAGAAGGGTGGTCCAGGCACTAGACACTGTACATTGAGAGCCAAGTATACAAGGATCAATGCAGAACTTACAAAGTCAGAATGTGCCCGAGTGAGGAACACACATCTTAGGTGGAGGGCTGGAGGAGGGGAGGCCAGGGGCCAAGTAGGCAGAGTGGACTCCAC
>NW_007150651.1:0-736 GCF_000164805.1 Carlito syrichta | reverse complement strand
TCAAGGGAGTGGGACACTCATTGTCTTATGTAGCCTCTAAATTGTACAAACCAACCATTGAAGCATCACTTGTACGTTGACAAAAATCTATCGACTACATAAAGAAACTCAGATTATATTTGTTGTTTTCCCAAACCAGCTCTGGAAGAGTGAGCAGAAAGCCTCCCTTTTCTTTTTTAGCATTTTTTTATTTGTGGCTCAAATTGGCACCTCCTAGAAAGTGTGCTCACAGGAGAGGTTTAATTTATTGTTGCTTCTTGCCCCTACTGTATGTTCCCAGCTCCTATTTGAGTGTAATGGATGGAGTAGATGTTTGACGCACAGCACCTCTTCATAACTTCACTCTTCAAAAACAGTTTTACGAGTACTTATTTGCCTCGTCTCCCATTCGGCAGAGGAAACTGAGGTCATTGTGAAACACGAGGCTCGGGCAGAAGTCTGAACTCATGTGCTCTTCAGCTGGATCCCCATCTTCTGAGCACATTAGCAATTTGTGAAACAGCCATGATCTTCAGCTTATGGACAAAGAAATAAAAGTGTTGACACCGTTATTGTAACATCTGTGGAGGGAAAAATATGAGCCAATTTCTAAGTGCACAAATGGTAACAGAGTTATAAAGATTCTTTAATGCTTAGTTGTATTCAGCAGTAATTATTTCTAACACGAGCAGCTTCTTCTAATTTAATGTCAACCAAAAAGTTAAGACCTTACAATAGAGGTATTTCTACCTCATGA
>NW_007150650.1:0-968 GCF_000164805.1 Carlito syrichta | reverse complement strand
GGCAGCCCGTCGCTTGGAGTCAAGGCCGCGGCGAGGATCGTGAGTGTCCCTCTACCTAGATTAAGCCTGCGCTTCGCAGGCCCCAGCGCCCCCCTACCCGATGTCCGGAGGTTCCCTCAGCCCTTAAAATCCCCGCACCGCTCCCTCCACCCGAAGTGCATTCACACATTGCGGAGAGAACCCGGGGATCGCTCCCTTTTGGATTCAGGACACGCAGGCTGGTCCTGCCTGAGACCCTTCTGCCTTCGGGTCGTGCCGACACCTTCTTTTACTTCGTATCCTCCTTACACCCTTGACTGATCTCCCAGCTCGCCCTGTAAATTCCTCTCCCGCGACGTGGGTCGGCGCTTTCCTGGAACCTCTCCCCTCCTGGCCGCGGAGGCTGCAGGCCAGAAGCGCCACAGGCCGCGCATCCCCCCCTTGTCCTAAGGCGTCATCGCCCCCTCCTGCGCTCACGGGGCCTGGTCTTTCTGCCCCCAGGCCTCCCCTTCGCAGTCGCTGCTTTCCCGGCCCCCCGTTGAGGGAGATGACGAACCTGTTTCTTTATGTCCAGTGTTCTTTTGTCCCAAATCCCACCCCACTGGGAAATGATCTGTTCCAAGAGGTGGGAATCTTATTCCATCCCCCTCCCTGTAAATGTATGGGGAAGGGGTATCAGGAGACAGACAGCGAGTAACTGAGAGGAAATAGAAAAACTGAGTCAAGAAGAAAGAGTGGCGTCATAAATAAGTACAGACCAGATGGGTGATGGGTTTGCAGAGAGACAGTAAAAGCGTGGGTGGTGGGGGAAGCCAACAAAGAAGCAGGGAGAGAAAAGTCACTGGGGAAGCTTAGAGAAATGCTAGCTCTCCAAAGAACTGAAAGATAACAAGATAGGGAGAGGGGCTGCAAAGGGAAGCATCTCAGACACAGAGTGAGGAGAGAGGAGGAATGATTTAGAGCTACAACAGACAGCAGCCTGGTGCTGG
>NW_007150649.1:0-319 GCF_000164805.1 Carlito syrichta | reverse complement strand
AAAAGAAAAGAAAGAAGGCCAATAACTGGAGCATTGGTCAGAAAAGGAGGTAGTCGCTGGGAATCCATCACAGAGATTGCCCAGTCACTGGGTCATCCATCACAGAGGAGGTCTAGTCACTGAAGCACCAATCACAAAGGAAAAATAGTCACTGGTGCATCCATCATAGAGGAGGGCCAGTCTCTGGGACACCCATCACAGAGGAGGCCAGTCACTTGGATACCCATCAATGAAAAAGGCCAGTCACTGGAGAAAAATTACAGAGGGAAGCCCAACTAGAACACAAATCACAACAGAGGCTCAGTCAGTGAAATACCAA
>NW_007150648.1:0-731 GCF_000164805.1 Carlito syrichta | reverse complement strand
CTTGGCTTCCCTGTAGGTAGTGCCCAATTTACTGAAAGAGCGCTCTCCCTCTGAGCGGTAATAACTTTTGTAATTACAAGTTTTGTGACTTTTACAGTCCTTGCCCAATGCATGATGTGTTAGGCCTTGTAAATTCCCTTTACTCTAGGCATGCTTGATTGCCACTATGAGAAACCTCTGATACCTGGAAGTCTGTTTCTGAAAAGACAAAATCAGTAAAGTTAATTATACCTAAAGTGTACATTTCTCCAAAAGCATACTTCTACTTCTTCATCATGTGTCAGGGTTTAAGAACAAGAAAAATGGCTTCCCACTCTCGGTCTGTCCTTTCACTATGGAGCCTCCTGTGTTTTGTATCCCTAGGACTAAACTCAGAAAAGAGTTAAGAAGCATGGAAACTGGGGAAGAGCCCCCGGTGGACAGCTCTCTGAAAAAGCATATGCTGTTATTAAGACTTGAATTATCAAAATAAAATGTAGAGATGAAACTCTAAATTTCACATTTTATTTGCAAAGAAGTAATTGAAATTTAGGGCACACACATAGATAAGGAGGTCTTTCAAGAGCAAAGAAAAGATTGGAGGTTTTGTGAAAACAGGAATGTCACATAAGCCTCTTTGAGAAAGCTCATTGACACTAGTAAAGCCTGGCAGCTGGTGAACTCTGACAGGCATGGAGTGGGAGCTGTTTGTCTCTGCAGCTGCAGATAAAAGTGTTTTTAGCCGGGCTCCG
>NW_007150647.1:0-4174 GCF_000164805.1 Carlito syrichta | reverse complement strand
TTATCAAAATAAAATGTAGAGATGAAACTCTAAATTTCACATTTTATTTGCAAAGAAGTAATTGAAATTTAGGGCACACACATAGATAAGGAGGTCTTTCAAGAGCAAAGAAAAGATTGGAGGTTTTGTGAAAACAGGAATGTCACATAAGCCTCTTTGAGAAAGCTCATTGACACTAGTAAAGCCTGGCAGCTGGTGAACTCTGACAGGCATGGAGTGGGAGCTGTTTGTCTTTGCAGCTGCAGATAAAAGTGTTTTTAGCCGGGCTCCGTGGCTCAGCCTGTCATCCCGCGCCTTTGGGAGGCTTAGGTGAGTGGATCGCCTGAGCCCGCGGGTTCGAGACCCGCCTGGGCAGCAAGACCTCATCTCTACAATAAATCAAAAAATCAGTCAGGCATGGTAGCGCATGCCTGTAATTCCAGCTACGCGGAAGGCTGAGGCGGAAGGATCGCCGGAGACCAGCAGTCGAGGCTGCGGTGGCCGGCAGCGGCCACTACACTCCAGTCTGGGCGACAGAGCGAGACTCCAACTCAAAAAAAAACAAGTGTTTTTGGGTGACAACCGCCAGTGTCGGCAGCTGGACTTGCAGAGAACTGCATTCCTAGAACAATGTTGCGTGTCCTGAGTGTTTTTTCCCCTGCCTTCTCCACTCTTATGGAGTTGGGTGTGAGAGGAATTGTCCAATCTGAATGTTAAACTTTCACAGAAGTGATAGCTGATCATTTAGATTTGCTGCAAAAACAAACCAACACTGGCATGGTCTGGTACTGCTGAGGCTCCCAGTTTGTTCCTGTGTGGTGCAAGTTTTGCCCACTGCGCTGGAAGATGGGACGGGAGTGCGGAGAGGACTAGGGACTGCAGAGGAAGGTGGGATCTTCTGGGCATCCCCTGTGCTGAGGCCACACCAACCCACCCCTGCCCTTGCGGCTACTCTTTAACCCCCAGTGGACGAGGCCTCTTGCTTCTGACTTCTGTTCCATTTATTAACGAAACAGAAGGAAAGCCGTCAGAGCATCTACCCTGCAGGAGGCCAGTTTTCATGTGAACATTCTGTGGTTTGGTGGCTAAATTTGCATCTTATGGAGATTTTCTCGGTGAGACTTCTTAGAAAGGTCAAGAGAAAAAGCATGCTGGAGGGAGGCAGGAGAAGGACCTGGGCCAGCCAGGAGAGGTCAAGAGGCTGAGAGTTGCCCAGGAAGTGCTGGGAAGGAGATGGGACGGGGAGTGAAAGGGTGACTGCCTATCAGCGCCTGTGGGGCAGGGGAGAGGTTGGTCAGTGTGTGTACTAGTTTGCGATTAGAGGAGCGTGAATTCAGGTGTGCTATGGCACTGTATGGTGACCCTGGCAAATAACGATGTCCTGAATATTCCAAGATAGCCAGGAGAGAAGTTTTTAAATGTTATCACCACAAAGAATAGTGAATGTTCAAAGTGGTGGATATGGACTCATCTTGATTTGGTCATTGTATTATGGTCTGAGTAATGCTCAACTGCTCCCCTTGATACCAATAAATCGAGAAGGCAGGGACCTGGTGGAAAGAAGTGCATGTATGACTTCGAATCCAGGGAGCACAGCCAGACTTGAGGTCTTTCTAAAATGGTTCTGTTCACCCTCCAGGTTTTTACAGTTCACTTTTATCAGTCCAGAGTTGTTAGTACATTAGTCACGTGACCACCAGAGCATTGTATAGAACTTGAGATCGGTCACATTGATCAGAGTAACATTTTTTGATCCAGACTTCCTAGTGCCAGGTATCAGAGATATCTCATAGCTTTTATCAGCAGTGCCTGGCAGAAGCATTAATCAAACTGACCATAGAGTAAAGGGAGGTTACCAGACCTGAGACATCAAGCATTACACAAAAGTGAGACAATCACCAGGCTTACAATTACACTGATTCTATATTATTCAAACTTATAACCATTCAGAAAAAGGAATTAAAGGAGATTTGCATCTTTCGGTTGATGGAGTGTAGACTACCGGGAGCGCAAAAGAGCTAAGGGGAAGTGCACTTTTTATTAGTTCTCAGGAATATTGCGTCCTTGCTATGCTCTTCTCTAGGGGCTGTGGCAATATGGACCGACATTCGCGGGTCTCTGGATCAATTATACAATGGACACATGCGCTGAAACTTCACACTGTACCCCATAGGTATGTAGGTTCGTTGTGTGTCAATTACAAATTTTAAAATTAATTTTCAAATAAGGCAAAAGAAACCCTGTTGACAGAGAGTTGAATCCACCACCCATCTAACTCTTCCAGAACAGAAAGCTCTCATTTATTCTAGCAGGTTGGAGAGGCTGTGACAGTATCCCCCAAGACAAGGACTCATGTGAGCTCCCACTGAGGCTCCAGGCAGTAGCGGCAATCTGCAGTAGCCCTCGCACACTCCGGGGACTCTCCTCAGATGGGCTGTTTACCACCTCAACCCCTCCACAGACACTCATCCTGAACACCCACTCGCGTAGGGCTCCTCCGAGACCCAGGAGGTAAGGTCGGGGGAGTGCGGTGCCTCATAACTATCTGACACTTTCATCCCTTTAAAGAACCCAAATAGGGTCATCATCAGAAAGCATTATGCTTTATGGACAAGTCCCACAGACAGGGACAAAATACACCCTCAACCAGAGTATGCTAATGTTGTGAAGTTATATATTCAGTGTGTCGTTTCTTCAGTTGCACGGAGGCGTAATTACTGTTAGGTTCACGGTGGCTGTGTCCTGGGAAAGATGCAAAGAATTTCACAAGGGTCTCTGAGAAAAAGTTTGTTTAGAAAGTAAATTACAGAAAAACCGGTTTGATCCACCTCCTCAAGTTTGAAGAGGGGTCCAAACACCGAAGAGAGATTTGGTGCTGAGTGTTTGAAGCTGGGTGTTTCTAAGGCTTTCTCTAAGAGTTTGAGAACAGGAGCATTTTTGTGAAATGTGACATGGGAGGGGGGAGGTTGTCGTCACGGCAGATAACTGTCCGATATGGCAGCGACCGGAGTTTCAGATAGTTGATCACATAGACAGGGAGTGTAGTGCGAGGTCTGTAAAACAAAGTTTCGAGACACAAATATTATTTTCAAATGTCCTTGAATTTAGTGAACAGAAAGACATTTAACTAGGAGTGCGTTGATCATGGGAAATGGAAAGAGGGTTGGAGCCAAAACGTGAGCCAACGCCAAGCCTCCTGCCCACAGTGGCTGAAGTTACGCCATTTGGGCTTTTTTTGTTCTTTATGATTCTTTGTGTGTGTGTGTGTGTGTGTGTGTGTGTTGAAGTCTCACTCTGTCACCCAGACTTGAGTGCAGTGACACATTCCAGGCCAACGGAGCCTCCACCTGCTGGGTTCTGGCAATCTTTCCGCCACAGCCTTTCAAGTAGCCGGAACTACAGTCGCGTGCTATTATGCCCGACTGATTTTTGATTTATTGTAGAGATGAGATCTCACCGATTTGCCCTTGTGTGTCTGGAACCCACAGCCTCAGGCAACTCACCCAACTCGGCCTCTCAAAGTGCTGGGATTACAGGCTGAGCCACCAAGCTCTGCCATTCTTTATGATTCTTATTAGAGTTTCATTCTGTCACCCAGGCTACAGTGCAGTGGCAAGCTCACAGCCAACATAGCCTCGACCTGTTGGGCTCAAGTGATCCTTTCGCCTCAGCCTTCCAAATAGATGGAACTACAAGCATGCATCACTGTGCTAGGTTTATTTTTTTTTTAATTTATTGATGTTTTCTTAATTTAAAGATGAGGTCACACCAAGTAGCCCGGGCTGGCCTCGAACCCCTGGGCTCAGGCAGTCCTCTTGCCTCGGCCTCCCAAAGTGCTGGGATGCCAGGATTGGGCTGCCATGGCTGGCCTTTTGTCCTTTCGATGACAAACATGATGTAAAGAGGTATCGTACACAGTGTGAAGATACCTTATGCACACACGCTGTCTGTGTTCACCACGGTTTTTATGAGAATCAGAATCGGCTCCTGGGATGCCGAAGGCTGAGCATCCAAGGATGTGCTCTTTGCGACCTGGAGGCCCAGAAAAGTCAGTAGTGAGGCTCAGGCTGAGTCCAGAGGCTCAAGGAACAGGAGAGCCGTGAGGTCAACCCCGGGGCAAGAACAAGAGGGATCAATGTTCCAGCTGAAGCAGTGAAGTGGAGAGATAAAATTCTCCCTCCTCTTATTTGTACCT
>NW_007150646.1:0-376 GCF_000164805.1 Carlito syrichta | reverse complement strand
TGTCATTCTCAGCCAGCATCGAAATAGCGAGCTCCGGTGATCCACCTGCTTCAGCCTCTGGAGTGGCTGGGACGATGGGCACCTGCACTCCAAACCCGTAAATTGGATGGGTCTAGAGATGGGGTCTTCCTGCATTGCCTGGGCTGGCCTTGGGCTCCTGGGCTCCAGTCATCCTCCCACCTTGGCCTCCCAGATTGCTGGGATTCCAGGCGTGGGCCACCATGCCAGGCCTCCTGGTTCATTATCAAGAAAGGATAAAGGTTGAGATCGGGGTCTCACCCGGTCATTTTGGTGCTTTGGGAGGCCAAAGCCAGATGATGGCCCGAGCCTGGCCTCTCATAACTCGGCGAGACGTCATCTCTATCCTCCATCCCTA
>NW_007150645.1:0-696 GCF_000164805.1 Carlito syrichta | reverse complement strand
CAGCTGGCTAGATGGGTAGCTAGCTAGTTAAGTCAGTTAGTTAAGTAAGCTGGCTAGCTAGCTAAGTCAGCTAGGTAAGTCAGCTGGCTAGCCAGCTGCCTTGCTGTGTTGCTAGTTTGTTAATTCAGATGGCTAGCCAGATCGCTAGCTAGTTAAGTCACCTAGTTATGTCAACTAGCAAATCAGCTGGTTAGCTAGATAGCTGGGTAGTTAAGTCAGCTGGCAAGCCAGGGGGATACATAGGTAGCTAGCTATTTTACTCAGCTGCCTAGCCACTTGGCTAGCTATAGATGTCATCTAGTTAAGTCAGCTGGCTAGCCAGCTGGCTATCTAGTTATGTCAGCTAGTTGAGTCAGCTGGCTAGCTGGTTAAGTCAGCTAGTTAATTTAATTTTCTAGTCAACTGACTAGCTAGGTAGCTCCCTAGTTACTTCAGCTACCTAGACAGCTGGATATCCTATTAAGTCAGTCAGTAAAGTGAGCTGGCTAACCACCTGACTAGGAAGGTAGCTAGGCAATTAAGCCAACTGGTTAGCCAGCTGGCTAGCTAGTTAATTCAGCTAGTTAAGTGATCTGTCTAGCCAGCTGGCTAACTAGGTGGCTAGCTAGTTAAGCCAGCTGGCTAGCCAGATGGCTGCACTGTTAAGGCATTTAGTTAAGTCAGCTTGTTAGCCAGCAGGCTAGCTAGGTGTCTGAC
>NW_007150644.1:0-830 GCF_000164805.1 Carlito syrichta | reverse complement strand
AGTCAGCCATCCTAACTTTGACCTGAACATTTCTTATTGTAAATTCTACAGTGACATCAGTGATTAATTTTATGTTAGAACAAAATGATTGAGTAAAATTTCCTTGTGAGAATAAATCAATCATCTTGATGTGTGGAAATTTCACTATTTCAGAAACCCAAATAGCAACGTGGATTAAGGGACTTGAATGCAATCACAGGACTTACATTAGTTGACGTGACACTGGGGTCCATCCTCATGATGTGCCTTACTGGGCAGAGCTTCAGAATGAGATACCTCAAGATTAGAGTCCTTCTGGACATGACAACTGAATGACTTTGAATAAGTTATTTACTTTCTCTAAGCCACAGGTTTCTTCTCTGTAAAGTGGTTATAATAATCTCAACCACATAGAGTTCTTTTCAATATGAAATTAGATAAGTGCTGAAGTACCTAATGTAGTACCTTGGGTTCATAAGTGATAAAAAATGTCACCTGGTTGTTATCATTACTATCTATTTAATTATTATCTTTTCCTATTTTTAATTTTTGCATGGGGAAACCAATTTCAAAAAGGATGGAAGTATTTACCTAAAGATACCTGGCAATTACATACCAAAGTTGAGGTTAGAACTCTTGTACTTTTTACCTCCCGGGCTCCTCTTTCTTGAGTGTGTTTGATGTTTTTGTGACTAAAAACTATAAACATACTGAAAGGTGGCTAGGAATTAAGAGTTTAAAGTTTATTATTAAGGTGGGGCACAGTGACTTCAGCCTCTAATCCTAGTGCTCTGAGAGGGTTGTTGCAGGCCAGAAGTTCAAGACCATTCTGGGCAACACAGCAAGACCCT
>NW_007150643.1:0-512 GCF_000164805.1 Carlito syrichta | reverse complement strand
AGCATATAAGAGCAGAAGTAGCTATTTGATATCAGACAAGGAAAACTTCAAACCATCAAGACTTAGAGAAGACACTGTGTGATGATAAAAGGTTCAATCCACTGGCAAGAGATATCCACCTTAAACATACACACACCCAACTCAGGAGCACCATGATTTATAAATCAACTACTAAGTAAACTAAGAGAGGACACTCTCAAAATCATTGTTGAAGACCTAAATAAACACTAATGGCCCTAGAAAGATCATCAAGGCAAAAAAAAAAAAAAAATTGGGAACTTTAACTCGACACTTGATCAAAAGGATTGATTTAACAGACATCTACAGAATACTCCACCCAAGAACTAAAGAGTATACATTCTACTCATCAGCATGTAGAACATACTCTAAGATCAATCACATTCTCAGACTTAAAGCATGAACAAATTTTAAAAGATCTAAATAATACCATGCATCTTCTCAGATCACAGTGGAATAAAAATAAATATCACCACCACCAAGATCTTCCCCAA
>NW_007150642.1:0-5414 GCF_000164805.1 Carlito syrichta | reverse complement strand
GCTTCTTTCTGAGGCCTTTCAACTTCATTTAATTCAAAGCACTCAGCATGTCAAAGTGCTATATTTGGGGGTATCATTCTCAGTGTCCCAACATTAGTAAATGCTAACTGTTGCTCCTAGGGAAAATATAAGGAGAGGTTTCTGTGAGCTTCTGGTTACATTTTCATCAAATGATCAATAGATAATCCTGTTTTATGTATGTTTCTATTTAAAGACACCTTATTTAATATATACTATTGATTCACTAACATTGAACTTACAGCCAATAACACTATAAGTCATGCCTGAATGAAGTTTATGTCACACATGTATTTTCTCCATAATGCATGTGTCTTGTAGTCCTAAACTGTCTTGTGCTTAGGAATACTTGTCAGCACTTAGTACTACACCATTTCAAACCTCAAAATCACCAACAAAAGTAGAAAAATGTGAAAAACATGGCACTAAATAGTTTGTGAAAAGGACACTTTTTTCAATATGAGAGCTGAAATAAGACAGCCAAGCACAATTTTGATCAACTTTAGCTGTGTGTTGGGAGAGAACGATTTTTGCTAGTCTGTGTATAACAATGAAGGAGCTATGAGTATGGATTTTGGGGGTTACAAATAAACTTTTAGCAAGAAGGTGAATCTGCAAATACATTTTAGCAAGAAGGTGAACTCACAGAATCCACAAATAAAATTGTGTGAGGGTTTATTTGGCTGTGAAACATGAAACCTATTTTTATTTCTTCACTAATATCTATGAACAATGAATTTACTTCCTAATGTGTTTATGTATATGGAGTGCATACTTTTTTTCTTAGGTGCCTAGAAGTATCGATTAGAACCTCCATTTGGGTTTCATTGTCACCTGAGATTTCAGCTCCACTTTGGGGTTACATCACATAATTTTAAGAAATAATCAAAATCTTTCCATGTTAATGGCCACTTGAGAACATCTTAGCAGTATTAATATCTCTGCATTTATTTGTTTCTTTGTTTGGAGAAGTGGCTAGGTGTTTTTTTTAGGATGATTCCCCTTCTCTTCCCCAACTAAAGTCATAAAATATCTTTCTTACCCAATTTAACTCCATATGTGTGAGAATGCACCAAAGAGGAAGCCCTGGTATGTCTCATCTTACTACTATCACTGTGGCTGAATGATACTAAATTACTTCAGAGGGACAGGTTTGTTTAAAAGTTGATGGAGCTGAGGTGGAAGGATCGCCAGAGCCCAGCAGGTTGAGGCTGCGGAGGCTGGGAGCAGCCACTGCACTCCAGTTCGGGTGACAGAGTGAGACTCCAACTCAAAAACAAAACAAACAAACCAAAAAAAAGTTGACGGGAATAAAGTGGATTTTTGCTGAGTAGAGAGAACCAATAAGTGAATGTTACAAAAAGGAAAAGTTAAAGATAATTTTGGTGTCTTATGAGAGATCTACAACATGTGATTACTATGCTATCTTAGCTTTGATTCAGCTGTCCCTTGGAGTAAAATATTGCCAACACATCCTCCACTTAAAAGAAAAAAATGACCAACCTAATAAATACACTTACACTATTGATCTATGTCCTTCTAATGAATGAACAGATGAGAGCTCAAGCAATGGCCATGCAGAAAAAAATACTAATGTGGCTGACTCATATGGTTTTCATGGCCTCTGTCAGGTAGTATTTGCTTAAAGAATATTTAGACTTAAATGACATAACTAGGATTCTTAATTATATAAATCTCAATACATTTATACTATTAGAAGTATAAATCTCAATAGATGCATACCATACAGTATAGATAGCTGTAGATCAAGGAGAAAAAGTAAAGCATAAAAATATGTGACAGTTTGTGTTGGGTTTATAGGATGGTTTACATTTACAACCCCTAAGTAGTTATTACAACTCTTTAAAAATGGTATGTGCCTTTTGAATGCCTATTGCTTATATACTGTTGAAAGCCACATGATTCTGTGCAACTAAGAGTGATGGTTTTGGAAGGAGGGATCCAAGATGGCCACCATGGAGCAGCAGACAGGAGCCTCTCTTGTTGAGTGAGGCAAAGAGTAGGGACCCGGTCACTGACAGATGGAGATACCTTGAGCAGCTTTGGATGAGTGAAGCAAACCACACCCAGCAAATGTGTCTTTGAACACACAGAGAACAGAAAGCGAGACAGACACTGAAGTCCAGGCATTGAATCCCCCACTATGTACCAGGCTCACACAAGAACTGCAGCCCTTCCCTGTAAACAAAACGGGAAGAATGATCCAGATATGTTTTGGGTTGGTTCCCCTCAGAGACACAGGAGTCATGGGTCTCATGTAAAAGGAGTTCTGGTCAGGAAAAAACTTGTGTTCAGACATCTGCCAAGAGAGCACCTTCTGCCAGATGAGCCCAGTGGCTGACTCCCTGGCTAAGAAAGCTCACCTTCAGATTGAACTTGGATGGCACCACTACCAACAACTAAAAACCAACCCCCCTGCCACACCGGGAAGGATCACCAGCAAGCTCTGCACACCCACAAGATGGATCCCCTCCATGGCAGGGAACTCACTGTCTTTTAAGTACTGAACTCAGACTTGAACAGGGAGGGAGCAACATGAAAGATACCCAAAGACTGTCCCAGTGGGACGGCTTCTATGCTACTAACCACAAACAGCAGATGGGGGGCACATCTTCCCACCCACTGCACAGGTGCTTGCAAAAGGGTCTGAAAACCAACTCACCAGGATTCACAATGGGGGAGAAAATCTGCAGCACAGAGAACTGTCACAGAGTGAAACACCAAACAGAAGTGAATTATCCTCTCCCTCTCAGTGAGTGACTTATATGGAATGACAGAAAAGGGCCTAGAACAGAGTCATTGACTAATTTCAGAGCAATAAAACTAAAGAGGAAAGGAAGTGAGAGAAAAGGAAGCCTTGTCACAAATGACAAAGAATCAACAGAAAACAGGGAGTCCTAAATGGGTAGCACCTGAAAAAGCAACTATCAGAGCACAAACAATGGAATCCCCCCAAGAACGATCTATCACAAATCACTGTCACAGAAATTGGAGATCAGATGGGTAAAATGAATAAAGAGAACCACAAAAACTAGAAGTGAAACTCACTGAAGTTGTACAGGAAGTAAAACAGAGCTGGCCAATTTCAAATCCCATTCTGAAATAACGGAAATGAACAATTACATCCTGGAAATTAAAAACACAGTAACAAGCATAGGGAGGCAGGTGAGGTGGCTTATGCCTATAATTCCAGCACTTTGGGAGATCGAGGTGAGAGGATTGCCTGAGCCTGCAGGTTCATGACCAGCCTGGGCAACTTGGCAAGACCATATCTCTACAATAAATAAAAAATCAGCCAAGTGTGGTGGTGTGCACCTATAGTTCCAGATACTTGGAAGCCTGAGACAGAAAGATCACCTGAGCCCAGCAGTTGGAGACTGTGGTGGCCATGAAGGTGCCGCTGCACTTCACAGTTCAGCCTGGGCAACAGAGTGATATTCCAACAACAACAGCAAACAAACAAAAAAACACCACCAACAACAACAAAAACAAGCATAGGGAGCAAGATCAATCAGGCAGAAAAAAATAATCTCAGAGCTTGAAAACCAAAATATGGAACTAACCCAGTCTGTCAAAAACATTGAAAAAAGGCTCAGAGCAAAGCCACCAAGAGATGTGGGGCTATGCCAAGAGGCCAAATCTATGCCTGATTGGTATCCCTGAAGCAGAAATGGAAACTGACAACACCATAGAACAATACCATGAGGTCACCCAAGAAAACTTTCCACAACTCACTAGAGAGGTGATTATTCAAGCACAAGGGGCTCAGAGACCCACCACAAGGTATCACATGAGAAGACTTTCAGTAAGACACATATTAATCTGCCTCCACAAAGTAAGTATAAAAGAAAAAGTCCTAAAAGCAGCAAGAGAGAAAGGCCAAACCACCTACGGGGGAAGACCCATCAGAAAAGCTCCATACTTACCTGCAAAAACACTACAAGCCAGAAGGGACTGGAGCCCCATATTTAACATTCTTAAAGATAAGCAATTTCAGTCAAGAATTCCCTATTCTGCCAAGCTAAGCTTCATCTGTAAAAGAGAATTAAAATCCTTCTCAAATACCAATCCCTAAAATAATATGCCACTTCCAGAACAGCCCTTCAGAATATGTTTAAGAAGGTGTTGAACACAGAAAAAAGAAAACGGTCATACCCAGCACAAAAGTACAGGCAAGCACAGAGTTAACAGTCCTACAAAGTACTCAAAAATGAAAATATACACATACATAAATACAAAAGTAAAAAACAAAACAACCCTCTTAGTGCCCTATGACAGGGATAAACTATCACATTTTAATAATTAATTTGAAAATGAATGGACTGAATGACCACTGAAGAGGAAGAGTGGAAAATTGGATAAAGAAGCATAATTCATCAGTCTGCTACCTCCAGGAAACTCATCTCACTGTAAAGAACACACACAGGCTCAAAGTTAATGGCTGGAAAATTATCTTTTAGGAAAATGGAAAGCATATAAGAGCAGAAGTAGCTATTTGATATCAGACAAGGAAGACTTCAAACCATCAAAACTTAAAAAAGACACTGTGTGATGATAAAAGGTTCAATCCACTGGCAAGAGATATCCACCTTAAACATACACACACCCAACTCAGGAGCACCATGATTTATAAATCAACTACTAAGTAAACTAAGAGAGGACACTCTCAAAATCATTGTTGAAGACCTAAATAAACACTAATGGCCCTAGAAAGATCATCAAGGCAAAAAAAAAAAAAAAATTGGGAACTTTAACTCGACACTTGATCAAAAGGATTGATTTAACAGACATCTACAGAATACTCCACCCAAGAACTAAAGAGTATACATTCTACTCATCAGCATGTAGAACATACTCTAAGATCAATCACATTCTCAGACTTAAAGCATGAACAAATTTTAAAAGATCTAAATAATACCATGCATCTTCTCAGATCACAGTGGAATAAAAATAAATATCACCACCACCAAGATCCTCCCCAAACAGACAAAGACATGAACACTAAACAACATGCTGCTGGGTCGACACAGAAATTCAAAGGTTCCTGGAAACAAAGGAAAACAGATACTTCTTATCAGAATCTATGGAATACAAAGAAAGCAGTATTAAAAGGAAAATTCATGGCATTGCACGCATGCATCAAGAAAATAGAAAGATCACAAGTAAACAGTTTAACATCACACCTAAGGAAGGTGGAAAGGCATATAATCTAAATCCTAATAGCAGGAGAAAAAACCACATCACTAAGATAGCAGTGCAATTACAGAATATAGAAGACAAAATATCATAGAAAGATCAAAAAGACCAAAAGCTGTTTCTTTGAAAGTTTAAATAAGATTAATGTTTCCTGGCCAGATTAACTAAAAAGAGACAGA
>NW_007150641.1:0-1219 GCF_000164805.1 Carlito syrichta | reverse complement strand
AGGTAGGATAGAGAATTTCTTTGTGGTCAGTTCTTAAACAGAAAGGCAGGGAAAAGTTAAGAGTAGCATTTCTAGGTTTTTATGACTAGCATTGGGGAACAGTGGTCCTGGTGTTTATGACCACCTTGGAGAAGAGGTATTCTTGTTTCTATGGTTTGTTTTGGGGGAAGTGAGGATGAGGAACAGAAGGGCGGAGAAGGTCACTTTGGGTATCATTTCCTAAGCCCCAATAGAAAGAAGAAGACTATAAAAGAACATTAGGGAAATATTGTTGGAATTTGAAAAAACATGGTAGTTAACAATGTATGAATGTTAGTTATGAAGAAGGTTCCACAGTAATGTTAATGGGGACACTAGGGGAGGAGTACAGAGAAAGTATTATTGTAACTTTTCTGTAGATCCATTGCAAAATAAAAATTTTAAGAGTATTCCAGGTTAACTTCCTTTTTATTGATACTTTTCTGAAAATTAAGCATGCAAAAGAGTTGCTTTTCAGCTCTCACTTCCCTTTCAACACTGAGCAATAAGATCAAGTTACATCAAGGTGTCAGTGATGAAAAAGGAGAAAACAGATTCCATAGCTGCTGGCAGCTTTTGACTAAGAGCAATGATCCAGTCTATGATGTGTCAGCCATGGTGATATAATACAACCCTCATCCAATGAAGGGCTCTTACTTCTGGCTTTTGTCTTTGGCAATGATGCCACTAAACTAACTGATAACAACTTAGTGTCGAAGAAATACCCAATTTCCAATGAATGCTAACAATACAATTTTTCCTATCATTATCCCTTCATACAATATAAGGGATAGGGCCTTGATAAATTTTTCTCAGGGATTCAACTGATTTATTGTCCTCATGCTGAACCTATCAGATCAATTTCAGGGTTGAAATTTTTAGTGATTCAGGTTTTAAATGTGACTGTTTATTCGTTTCTCTGTACTGAGCAAACCATGTAGGATAAAATGATGGCAGCTTCACTAAGTGTTTTCTTGACTAAGACTGTACTAATTTTTGTCTTACCAAAAGTAAGTCTGCTTTCTAGTACGAGTGCTGTGCTCTTGTCATGAAGTAGCCCTTTTCATTCCAACTCCAAAACCTGCTGTCTTAGCTTGGCAGCCACACCACTAACTGGGAAAGTACAGTGTGAGCACGCATCATGATACTGGAAAACAAGATCCTAGGCAAGATGCTAAGGCAGGACGCATTCAAGGGCTTG
>NW_007150640.1:0-751 GCF_000164805.1 Carlito syrichta | reverse complement strand
TCAAGGGCTTGAGGAGATGACTTGTTTTATAAACATTCAGTGCAAAATCAATCACTAGAGTAGGATACACTTAATGTCCTCTATACCCTTTCCCAACAAAAGTATGCAAGAATCAATACCATCACCAACACCTCCAGTGCACCTGTGCACACACACACATATATACATACAAGAATGCTTGGGAAATCTCAGGGATAACAAAGGTTTTATAAAAACAGGGCAAGCCATATTCAGACATATTGGGCCAAAATATTGGTGGGCCAAAATCTAACAGCAAGTTGAAGGAAACTAACAGAGGGCACAGTTGCCCAGAAAAGAAAGGAGACATGCCAAGAGCAGGTTTGGCTGCCACTCAAGTTCACCAGTAAGAAGTCACGTTTCAGTCTCATACATACTTTCACATCACTAAGTGACTTTTTATAAATATTTATTGGTGTTATCCACAGAATTTAAGCTATTCCTCCATTTAAAAAAATTCACATTCTACAGTGAATTTGTCTATAGGCATTTTCTTATCTTTTTTCTATAAAATTTTTGATACTACATCCAAATAGAAGGTTTTGTAGTGAAGATTTTATTTTCTTCAATTCTGAAACTGACACACTTCCTTAGGAAAGAAATTTCTAAAAACAAACATTCGATATTTGTAAAAATCATTTATTCAAAATATAAAATTTTATCCTATTTGATGTTTAATGCAATTAATTTTGTTGTGAAGGCTTTTGTGTTTTCCCTGAAATATCTCTGACTT
>NW_007150639.1:61575-76286 GCF_000164805.1 Carlito syrichta | reverse complement strand
GATGGGGAAACACCTCTTATCAACAGGGTGCCTGAATGAAACGTAATTGTACACCTAAACATTAACTGTACCCCACAAAACCATAATAAAAAATATTGATAAAAAAAAGAACAACCAAAATATCAAAAATAATCTCTGGAGAGAGACATGTATGAGCTCCCAGTACAATCTGATTTCTTTAAGGTTGTGTCTGTGTTTAGAGGGCATAATCATGAAACTTAACCACTTCAAAACCCTGTGGTCCTTTTTCCCTTTGAAAATAGCTAGGAAGCAATACAGTATTTTTCCCATATTTCATGAAAATCACGGTCATTCAGAAGTATATTTGTAATTATTAAAAATTTTACCTCTGGCGACCCTCCTTGCTTACACATTTAGACAAGAATCTCAGGTGTTCGTTGATTTTCACATTCCTAAAGTTTGACTGATGTGACTTGTCTAGTCCCTTAAGAAAACCAGCAAGCAGAAGGAAAAACAACACAAGATTTTTTAAAAGTCACAGGGGACAAACACAGTTACATAATATTAAGTTCCCCAAGATGATTTAGTGAAAAGAAGAGATTATAATTTATAATTCCCAAACCTCTCATCATCACCTGCGCTTTTCTCTCTGCTCTCCTGTGTTCTTCTCATGTCTCCACATCCTTGCTTTACCTCACCTAGCCATGCATTCTCATGTGGCTGCCATCCAGTCTTCCTCTTCCCTTTCTTGTCCGTAGCTACTCAGCCCTCCATCCCTCCCTTCTTTTCTCACTTCCTCTCTCCTTTGTCCCTCCCTCTTTCCCTCCCTTCCTCCCTCCCTTCTTTCTTTTCTCCCTCCCTTTTCCTTCCTCCCTTTCTCTTTCCCTCCCTCACTTCCTCTCTTTTTCCCTCCCTCCCTTCTCCCTCCCTTCTTCCCTCTATCCCTCTTGCCTTCCCTCCCTCCCTTTCTTCTTTCCTCCCTCCCTTTCTTCTTCCCTTCCTCTCTTTTCCTCCTTCCTTCTTCCCTTCCTTCCTCCCTGCCTGTCTTCCGGCCTCCCTCCCTCTCTTTCATTCCTCCCTTCTTCCCTCCCTCCCTTCCTGTCTGCTTCCTTTCTTCCCTTGAACAATATTTTATGAGCACTTAGTCCATGACAGTTACTGGATTAGATATTTTTAAGACAGCCATGGTCTTTGCTGTCACAGAGCTACAGTCTAGTGGAGAATACAAACAAACACAAAGGAAATTGTCATACAGCGTGTTGTGAAAACACATATGAAAGGTATCAACCCAGACCTGGGTGGTCAGGAAGTGGTCAGTGAAGCTTTCCCGGAGGAGTGAACTATTATCTTGGGACTAAAAGAATGAGGGAGGCTAGGAGAGCACCCTAGAAAAAAAATATTAAGGCTCAGGTGTGTAAAAAAGCATGGCTGGTGTGTTCAAAGAAGTAGCAAGAAGTTAGGTATGGCTAAGTGGAGAACCCAACAGGTGATCAGAAGGGACACATACTAAGAAGGGCAGCTCTTGCAGTTTCCTTAGTCAGGTTTAAAAAGTTTGAAATGCCGGGCGCAATGTCTCATGCCTGTAATTCCAACACTTTGGGAGTCTGTGATAAGAGGACTGCCTGAGCTCAGGGGTTTGAGACCAATCTGGGCAACTTGGTGAGACCCCATCTCTACAGTAAATAAAAAAAATTAGATGGGCATGGTGATACACACCTTATGTCCCAGCTACTCTGTAGGCTGAGGTAGGAGGATTGACTGAGTCCAGGAGGTCAAGGCTGCGGCAGCTTTAGGTATGCCACTGCACTCCAGCCTGGGCAACAGAGTGAGATTCCGGCTAAAAAAAAGTTTGAAGCATCAGGATCTGATTGTGTGTTCTAGTAACTCTGACCATTGAGTGTAGAAAATACTGACAGCAGCCCACTATTAATTCAGGAAGATTCAGTAGGAGAGTTTTGGCGACAGGCCAAGAGGAAGGCACTGGCATGAATCATAAATGATAAAGTGGGATGGAGACACAGAGGAATTTTTTGAGGCATATTATGAAGTAGAATTAAAATAGAACGTGGCAACTAATGAGGTCAGTGGTTCTCACTAGGCTGATTTTGATCTCCAGGGGACATTTGCCAATGTCTGGAGACATTTTGGGTGGAGGCCTGGGATGCTGCTGAACCTCCTACAATGTTCAGGAGAGCCCCCACGACGAAGAATTATCTGACCCAACATGTCGATAGTGCTTCCACTGAGAAACTTTGGGTTACGGAGAATCCAACTACAGTCACACATCATTTAATAATGGGTACACAGCCAGGCACAGTGGCTCAAGTCTGTAATCCCAGCACTTTGGGAGGCCGAGGTGAGAGGATTGCCTGAGCCCAGGGGTTCGAGGCCAGCCTGGACAACTTGGTGAGAACTTGTCTCTACGATATATCCAAAAAAAATTAGCCAGGCATGCCTATAGTTCTGGCTACTTGCAAGGCTGAGGTGGAAGGATCGCCTGAGCCCAGTAGGTCGACACCGGGGTGGCCGTGAGTGTGCCACTGCACTCCAGCCTGGGCGACAGAGTGAGACCCTGACTCAAAAAAAAAAAAAAATGACGGGGACACATTCAGAGAAATATATCATTAGGCAATTTTGTTGATGTGCAAACATCATACAGTGTACTCACACAAACCTAGATGGCATAGGCTACTACACACCTAGGTATATGGCATAGCCTATTGTTTCTAGACTACAAACCTATACAGCATATCACTATACTGAACACTGTAGGCAATTGTAACACAATAGTATCTGTATATCTAAACATAGAAAAGGTACAGCAAAAATATAATATTATAATCTTATGAGACCACCATCATACATGTGGTTCTTTGTTGAGTGTGACTGGATTATTATTATTATTATTTAGAGAGGCTGGGTCTCACTATGTTGCCCAGGCTGGTCTTGAACTCCTGGCCTCAAGCAATCCTCCCTCCTTGGCCTTCCAAAGTGCTGAGATGACAGGTGTAAGCCACTGCTCTTGGCCTGGCATATGACTATATTTTAATAATGAGACTGTATCCAATAAATCATTATTCACTTAAATTGAATGTCTAGTGGTTAGGAGAAAATAATAGAATTTTTAGTACTAAACCAGCAATCTTTAGAATGTTAAGAAATATTGTAAAGTTGTTGCACTGAATAAAAACTAGTTTAAGTTAATTGCAGTTGATCTGTGCTTTTAAAAGAGCTCTGTGATATTTTCATGAAATTTAAATTCGTGCCAGGTACAGTGGCTTACACCTGTAATCCCAGCACTTTGGGAGGCCGAGGCAAGAGGACTGCCTGAGCTCAGGGGTTCGAGACGAGCCTGAGCAATTTGGTGAGACCTCGTCCTTATGGTAAATTTTTAAAAATATGCTGGGCATAGTAGCATGTGCCTGTAGTTCCAGCTACTTGGAAGGTTGAAGCGGAAGGATCACCTGAGCCCAGCAGGTCAAGGCTGTGGTGGCTATGAGCATGCTACTGCACTCCAGCCTGGGCAACAGAGTAAGACTACAATTCAAAAAAAAAGAAATTTATATAATTAGCCAAGTAGTTTATGCTACCATTCTCTGTATTATTAGGTGTGACTCTGTTTTTTTCTTTTTTTTGAGTTGGAGTCTCACTCAGTCGCCCACACTGGAGTGCAGTGGCCGCTCCTGGCCACCGCAGCCTCGCCTGCTGGGCTCCAGCAATCCTTCCGCCTCAGCCTTCGGAGAAGCCGGAATTACAGGCATGCGCTACCACACCCGGCTGATTTTTTTGATTTATTGTAGAGATGAGGTCTCGTTGCCCAGGCAGGTCTCGAACCCGCGGGCTCAGGCAATCCACTCACCTAAGCCTCCCAAAGGCGCAGGATTACAGGCTGAGCCACCGAGCCCGGCTGTGACTCTGTTTTTATACTCCAAGTTCTGTTATAATTATTAATCTAGCATCAACCTACTATAGCATATCCTGTTTCTTAAATCACTGGATGGAGAAGGACCACTTTTTAGATTCCTTTGACACACAAAGGAATTACATACAGTGGAATTACATACAGTGCTCAGTGTGGAGAACAAGAATAGGACTGAAGTGAACACAGAGATGTACCACTCATTCAACTTCAACCACAGAGCGTGGAGCCTCTCTCACCTGCAGAAAACGGTCTCTCCTAAGGGCACACCCATCAGTGTGCTCAGGGACCCAATATTCTAACTGATTGAGGGAGGTACATCTAGGCTGGACGGTTTCATTTGGGACTAGCTGAGAATTTGTCAGGCCTGCATCACAATTTCACCTCGCTGCTTAATCCTGCCTCCTTCCCCTTCCTTCTACAGGTGTTGATCTTTATACCCTGCACAACAAACCCCATCCTGGCATCTGCTGAGACTTAGAATTTAACTTGTCACACTGTTCGCTTTTCTCTTTCCTGTCACAAGGACCAACATTAATTGTGGGCCCAGCCTAAAATGAAAATGCAGGATCCCATGTTCAAAAAGCAGGAAAAAAGTCAAAGGAGCAAAATAGAAAGGTTTTTCCTTTTTTCGGTGGTCTCTCTTAATTTTTCATGGAGTTTTAAATTTGCTATTTAGTGTCATTATATGTAAAGAAAAATGGTAATATTATATTATCAGCATGAATTTACCATTCATCTTTATGTTATGCAATATCAGATTTAAATGCAAGTATGAATGTATGAATATTGAACTCGTATGTGGGGTCACTAAAGTTACACAACTCTTATTTTGCAGCTCGCATGTGCATATGTATTTCGTTTTTCTCAGAACAGTGGAAACCCTGCATAGAACTCATTCAACGTTTTTCTTTCACTTCTTGATACTTACACATCCTATCAACACGCTCTTGTCTTCAGCTTACTGATGGTTCTCAATCAGTTAGGAGTGAAAGGGAAAGGAAATATGGATTGCTTGATCTTTCCGCTCCCTTCTATGCTGTCCTTCTAGTATAAGTGGTTGGCTAATACAGGAAGTAACATGAATAAGAAAGGATATGGTAGGAATTCTTGGTCCTTTGGGATTCTGAGAACACCACTGCCTTCTTTCAATGTTTGAAGGAGACTTTGGTTCAGAAGGAGAGCAAGGCTTCTCGGGGCTGTTAGACCCCTCTTTCTCCCTACCCCACGTCTACTCAGTCATAAATGTAACACACTTGCCTTGTACTCCCTCACGTTGTGGGTCCACACCTATTGTATGTCTCTCCTCTGCTCATATGCAGCCTCTATCATTCCACTGGACTTTCCTTACAAGACACAAATTCAGAAATTAAATGATTAAGAACTTTAACTCAGTGACTGCCAAGCATTAAATCAAGTTTCATGCTTCTGAGTGCCAGGTTCTGTGTGACTGTGTAGGCTGCATTCCCATGAAGCTGACCCCACCGAGCACAGCTGTCCTGGTTAGCCCTGGGTCTCTCCCTTCTTCTTCAAGCTCTCCACTACCCACTTTCACATCCAGCAACCACAGGAGAGGAGAGAGAGTGAAAAGAACAGGTTACTATGGGATATTGAAGCATGACGAGTTGGAATTTGGCCCCATCCAAGGAGATTAATAGCCTCTCACCTCAACCCTCAAGCCATAGGTCTAATTTGCTCCCTTCTTGTCACAGGCTTTAAAGTCATGCTGCCCTGAATTAGGATGCCATGCTAATCAGGGTGCAGCTTTTCCACGTTGTACAGTGATACAAACTATTGCTTCAAGTTTGCGTCTATCTTTTTTTCTCTAGGTAATTATTTTTCAACATGAATATTTCTTTCCCTTTCTCTGCACGCACACACATATACACATTTCTGGCTATATAAGAAATCACATTTATTGTAAAACAGTTCAAGATGTACAATGAAAACAAAAATGATCATTCATTATCTTACCATCATGTATAATGATTGGGCACATTTTGGTGTACAAGCTTTTAGGCTTTTTCTATTTATATAAACTATGTTTTTACCAAGATAAGTTCTTACTGTATGAATTACCTTGTATCATTTTTACTTACTATCATACTGTAAATGTATTTCCAAATTAAGGAATACATTATCATCTTTAATATTTAATAGCATTTCATTTTGTTAATATGCCATGATTTATTTAGCCAGTCCTTTATTGATGAACAGCTAGTTACAATATTTGGTTATGCCAGTTTTGTCCAGGTGTGGTGGCTCAAGCCTGTAATCCCAGCACTTTGGGAGGCAGGGACGTGAGGATTGCCTGAGCCCATGGGTTTGAGACCAGCCTGGGCAACATGGTGAGACCTCATCTCTACAATAAATCAAAAATTAGCTGTGCATGGTGCTGTGTGCTTGTGGTTCCAGCTACTTGGAAGGCTGAGGCGGAAGGATCACCTGAGCCCAGCAGGTCAAGACTATGATGGCTGCGAGCATGCCACTGCACTCCGGCCTGGGCGACAGAGTGAGACGCTGACTGAAAAAACAAATAGTTCTCCAGAATATATCCTTTCATATATCTGTTGTTGTTATTATTATTATTGTCATCTGCTTATTACCTTTGTGTTAATCCTAGAAGTGAAATTGCTGGGTGGTGTGTAACTCTTTATTATCAGATTCTAACTTGTATAAACAACCTCTTAGAAGCTGTAGCTATTAGCAAAATACTAAGATGAGTAAGAATCTGTGTTCTTGACCTGTTTTCTTTTCTATAAAACCTTCCCTACAGCAGTGATCTTCACATCTACTTGGCTTCAGCCCCTCTGCTGGTTGAACATTTGTTCTTGTTCTCCAGAATGGCCCAAATGATCAACTTCTGATTTTCTATTTATTTTGGTCCAGCAATCAAAACCCTTGGAGACTAAAACAGCTGATTGAATTAAACCTTTTAAGTTCTGGTTCAAATCCACATTCATTCACTTTTTTTTTAATCAAATATCTGTATTGTATTTTCAGATGTATCTCAATTTTTTTTGTGGAGTTCCAGACATACTTCGCTCAGGATTATGCACAAACAGCATGGATCCATTCCATTGTAGATTGTGTGACCATGCTCTGTGGTGAGTATCACTTACCAGGATGGACAATTACAGGCTACTTTTGAACAGTTGCATGACATGACCATCTAGTGACCTTGATTATAAGTTTTCCTAAGTAGAATGGCTATATTAAAAAATGGCCAAGACTATATGAAAAGAAAAGATTGATCCTACCTTCAGCCAAAGCCAGTCAGTCTTGCTCTTGGAATTAATGGTCTTGGCTAATGTTAGCTAGAACAGATAGTTGGAACCTATCCTGATTTGGAAGCAGATTACCCCAAAGTGTATGCTTGGCATCTCTCTTCCAAATACTGTAGCCTTCTCACTCTCCAGTCATGTAAACAGTCATTGAATAGCACCATTAACCATTTCTATATGATCTCCTTAGATGAGTGCCTGCAGTGTTATACCACATCTCAATTTTGTTTGCATTCTGTTCCCTTCTCTGCAGGTTTGAAATTTGGCTTATGGATTTCATTTTTTTCATGCATAAATCCTCGTGCTTAGAGAAGTATTGGGAAGAGTAGGATCATGTAATCATGGGATAAACATATTCACTATGGCTATGATTTCATTTCAGAAATGCTAAAGGTATCATATAGGGTATGTAGAGTGTTTTAGAGACTTGTGGAAACTAACGTTCCATCTATAAAGTAGAGGGTGACAATCCTTGAGATTTTCCTTTTTATACATTTCAAGCTAAAATTATTAAGTTGGTGTCTTAGAGAGTTTCTAAGATGGGATCAAATTGCTTGCAGCCTAGACCCACTGAATCCTTTCATTTAAATGAATCCTGAGAATTTTCAAAAACTTTCATCTCTTCAGGCCATGTCTTGGTGGCAAAAAGGAAATACTATGTGTTTTATTCAGTAACTCATAATAACCTCCTCTGATTCCATTCTAGGTGCTGACTCATTTATTTCTAGAAAAATATATATACTCTCAGCAATCAGTTGAATTGTGCTGAAATGTATTTCTTTGGTTGGGTGGAATTTGAGAGAAATTCTAAAACGAATAGCAAGCTTCATGGAAGACTAAGCTGACTCTCTCAATGGATAAAAAGTTCTTAAGGGATCAAAAATTATATATTTGGGTTTTGTAGACTCTTTTTTTTTAACCAGTAAAACAATCAATCACTTAATTTTCAGGGGGTCACACTATTAGTCACAGCCTTTATATCAGCACAAGACAGCCATATTTATTTTTCTCAGAGGACAAAGGTGACATTTCCCTCACAGTTATCTTTTGGAGGATATTCGTAATCCCCAATGTAGAATGAATGGCCTTGGTTGACCAATGTGGTCTCAGTGACTGTGTGAGGCTTTGAGCAGGTCATGTCAGATGCAGCATATTTAAATTCTATGAAAGAACGAGAAGCCTCTTTTACCCAATTACCATATACCCACCTGCTCACCTGGTAATATAACATTTGAACGTTAGAGTTCAGAATATGGACAGAAGGCTGCAGAATCACACCTGGGTCGCCCATTGGGAACAGATCTGTTCTACAATGAACAGAGAAGTGGACAGTTGAGGCGGCTCCCAATTTCAACCTGATCAATACAAAAATGATCACACTCTACAGATAGCGAGAGAATTGGCTCTTCTGATCTTATTGCTAGGAGGTACTAAAGTCAGAGAATTACTAGGAGTTATTTGGATCGACATGAATTGTTCCTTAGAAGAAAATTCATATGTCTCTCTCTCCCTACCTGCCCCATCACTCCTGTCATTAGTCTGGGAGACTATAAAAGTAAGAGAGTAAAATAACTTCACATTCGGTGTCAGTTGCCCTGAGCTATGCTTCTTGGTGACATTGGGAATGCCATAGCCCTCTGAATTCCTTTTTGGCCTCTTCTAGCATTAATTCATATTCTATAAACTTTGAGGTCAACATAATTCAGATACACTGATAAATCACGGACAGAGTGAGGCCAACCAAAATGTCACCATGGGTGTGAAGCCTTTTTCTGAGATATCCTGGGTTTTGATAGCTCATCCACAGGGTGTGCTGAAGTCTGAAAGCAGTGCTAGATGGAGAAACTTGTGTAAGTTCTCTCTCCCTGGTCTTTCACTGCATGACACTGCTGTGGTCATTTGGCGTTGCCTACTGTCTTTCTCTACCAATTAACTGTCATCATTATAACTAATGGCATATGATCACTACCATAGCAAACATCCTGTGCAAGTAGCATGTAGTTTTGTTGTCATCTTGTTGAGTTGCGATCTCATTCTGTCACCCAGGCTGGAGTGCAGTGGCATAAGCCTCAAACTCCTGGGATCAAGTGATCCTCCTGCCTCAGCCTCCTGAGTAGCTGTGATTACAGGCATGCACCACCACACTCAGCTAATTTTTTGATATTTTATAGAGATGAGGTCTTACTATTTTGCCCAGGCTGGTCTCAAACTTTGGGCTTAAGCAATCCTCCTGCCTCAGCCATCCAGAATTCTGGGATTACAGGTGTCAGCCATTGTGCCTGGTCTGCGTGTCCGTTTAAATAGAGTTGATCCACTATTTAAAAAACACCCTAAGCCGGGCGTGGTACTTTAGGAGGTGAGAAGATTGCCTGAGCCCAGGGGTTTGAGACCAGCCTGGGCAACTTGGCGAGACCTTGTCTCTACTATAAATCAAAAAAATGTAGCAGGGCATGGTGGCACATGCCTATAGTTTCAGCTATTTGGAAAGCTGAGATGGAAACATCTCCTGAGGCCACCAGATTGAGGCTGTGGTGGCCATGAGCATGCCATAGCACTCCAGCTTGAGAGCTGGAGTGAGACTCCAGCTTGAAAGGAAGGAAGGAGCTGGGCTCAGTGGCTCAGCCTGTAATTCCGCGCCTTTGGGAGGCTGAGGTGAGTGGATTGCCTGAGCCCGCGGGTTCAAGACCCGCCTGGGCAGCGAGACCTCATCTCTACAATAAATCAAAAAATCAGCTGGGCGGCCACTGCACTCCAGTCTGGGCGATAGAGTGAGACTCCAACTCAAAAAAAAAAAAGAAAGGAAGGAAGGAAGAAGGAAAGAAGGAAAGAAAGAAAGAAAGAAATTTAAGATATGATATGGTATTGTGGGAAGGTTGCTTTGTTTTTTAATTAAAAATCCTCCTGCCAGGCGCGGTGGCTTATGCCTGAAATCCCAGCACTTTGGAAGGTAGAGGTGAGAGGATTGCCTGAGCCCAGAGATCTGAGACCAGTCTGAGCAACTTGGCAAGACCGTGTCTCCTCAATAAATCAAAAAATAGCCAAGTGTGGTGGCTGTGCCTAGTTCCAGCTACTTTGGAGGCCAAGTTAGAAGGATCACCTGAGTCAGCTAGTCGAAGCTGCGGTGACCGTGAGCATGCCACTGTGCTCCAGCCTGGGCAACAGAGTGACACTCCAACACAAAACAAAACAAAACCTCTGTTGTCCGCTGCTGTGACTAATAGGATGAAGAGGAATGAGTGCTGAAATGTGAGTCAGGAGACACGTTCTATCCCAGTTCTGCCACTTATTCTGTATGAGACCATGGACAAATCACTTCCTTTCCCTCCAGGCCTCTATCCAAAGTGTAGAATTAGTGCGATGAGCTCAATGCTTTAAAGGTCGATTGTTCTCTGCTCTGCCAATGCAACACCTCAGCCTTTTCACAGTGCCCTCAGCACTTCTCTGTTGAACCTGTTTATTATTGTTTTTGAAGCTCCACTTGGGAGTGTTGTCAGTAACCATTTGTCCTGTCAAGTGGGAATCATGCTTGGTGGCTTGCTTGCATCTACTGGTCTCATCCTCGGCTCCTTTGCCACCAGCCTGAAGCACCTCTACCTCACTCTGGGAGTTCTTACAGGTAAGGACCCTTTGTACCACTTGCCTCACCCCACCCCATCCAGGGATTGCCAAGCACATCAATAGAGCAATAATTCATAAAATATTAATTTTGTTAGATGCACAGTTTAGCTGGCCTAGCTTATGTCTACCGACCCAGCAGTTAAATGGACCTGGAAATGGGATTGCATCACCCTAATGAAAATGCACCACTTTAATTCAACCATGTGATAAAAGGAACTGCTGGCCTTGTCTTTAGCATTAGTGTATGGCCGAGATTGTGAACTCAGAAGAAACAAAGTATTACCCAAGGTGACATAAATTTTCAGCCATGGTCATTCTCCCAGCATCTTTGCCAAGACTATCTGCCATCAAATACTATCTACCATCAATCTGAGTTGCCTCTGCTTTATTTTATTTTTTGATTTTAATTTTTTGATTTATTGTAGAGATGAGGTCTTGCCAATTTACGCAGGCTGGTCTCGAATCCCTTGGCCTCCCAAAGTGCTGGAATTACAGGCTTGAGCCACTGCGCCCGGACCCCTGCTTTATTATTTTTTATTTTTATTTATTTATTTCTTGAGTTGGAGTCTCACTTGGTTGCCCAGGCTGGAGTGCTGTGGCACGCTCACAGCCACTGCAGCGTCGACCTGCTGGGCTCCGGTGATCCTTCCATCTCAACCTTTCAAGTAGCCAGAACTACAGGCACACACTACCGCGCCCAGCTAATTTTTTTGATTTATTGTAGAGACGAGGTCTCGCCAAGCTGCCCGTGCTGGTCTCAAACCCACGAACTTAAGCAATCCACTCAACTCAGCCTCCCAATGTGCTGGGATTACAGGCTGAACCACCAAGCCTGGCCTCCCCCTGCTTTATTTATAATGAACATAATTGTCTAAAAAATGAGAGTTTCCAATTTTTTAAAAAGCCCCTCATTGTGACTATTCTTATATTGTACCATCTTTCTCAATGCTATGGAAGTATCACTTCAGTGAACCATAGTGAATCCCATGGAAAGAGAAGCACCATGTGCATTCTGTAAATCACACTTAATGGGACTGCAGAGAATCAAGAAGAATTGGTTGGTAGGATTGGAATAGTGGTCTCCCCATCACTCAGAGGGGTGTAGAGAGTAGCTCTAATTCCTCTCTGGGTATTGTGTCACTGGGGTAGCATGAACCAAGTTAATAAAAGATGTAACCTCATTGTCAGGTGGTAAATCTAACTTTGTCAGTGCAATAAGGTGCATCCACTCCTAGTAACTAACCCAAAGGGCCTGGCTGTTGCTATGGTGACCAGTGGGCTCCAGTTGACCAGTCACTGTTCTAAACTGTCCTTGTTTAAGACAGCTAAAACTGACCTAGTTTTAGCACTGGAAGTCCCACATCCAGAAACTTCTCAGTCTGGACAACTCTGGATCGCCAGCTCTCTAGCCCTGCAGATGGAAACAGGAGCGGAAGGTGCTTTTCCTTTTCCTTCTCTGACATTCTGGTTGCCATGAATTCCAGGCCTAATGCCCTTCAGATTTTTTTGACTTAAAAAGTAATGGAGGCTGGGGGTGGTGGCTCATGTCTATAATCCCAGCACTTTGAGAGGCCGAGGTGAGAGAATTGCCTGAGTTCATGGGTTCGAGACCAGTCTGGGCAACTTGGTGAGACCTCATCTCTACAATAAATCAAAAAATTAGCTGGGCATGGTGGCATGTACTTGTAGTCCAACTACTTGGAAGGCTGAGGTGGAAGGATCGCCTGAGCCCAGCAGGTTGAGACTGCAGTGGCTGTGAGCTTGCCACTGCACTCCAGACTCGGCAGTGAAGTGAGAGACTCCGATTCAAAGAAAAAAAAAAAAAGTAATAGAAACTGAAGCATCTTTTAAAAAGCTTTCTGGGCCAGGCTCGGTGGTTCAGCCTGTAATCCCGCGCCTTTGGGAGGCTGAGGTGAGTGGATTGCCTGAGCCCGCGAGTTCGAGACCCGCCTGGGCAGGCGAGACCTCATCTCTACAATAAATAAATTTAAAAAATTAGCCAGGCGTGGTAGTGTGCGCCTGTAGTTCCAGCTACTTGGAAGGCTGAGGCGGAAGAATCACCAGAGCCCAGCAGGTCGAGGCTGCGGTGGCCGGGAGCGGCCACTGCCCTCCAGTCTGAGCGCGACAGTGAGACTCCAACTCAAAAAAAAAAAGAAAAGCTTTCTGGGTGGTCAACACTTTTCTTTTGACATTAAGTGACATTATATT
Source organism: Carlito syrichta (assembly GCF_000164805.1). Taxonomy (NCBI): domain Eukaryota; kingdom Metazoa; phylum Chordata; class Mammalia; order Primates; family Tarsiidae; genus Carlito; species Carlito syrichta. Next base: position 63,296 of record NW_007150639.1, on the reverse strand, counting down.
CACATGTAAGATTCTCATGATGCTTCTCAACTATGTGAAATTTACTCTGGAACTTTCAGGGAGTACTATATGCTATTTCAATCCAAATTCCAGAGCAGTACAGGTGATCAGAGTTGTGTCTTCACAGGCAGTGAAGAGTTAAGGCAATTATCTGAGTAATTTAATTTAAAAAAAAAAAAAAGAGGCCAGGCTCGGTGGCTCAGCCTGTAATCCCGCGCTTTTGGGAGGCTGAGGCGAGTGGATTGCCTGAGCCCGCGGGTTCGAGACCCGCCTGGGCTGCGAGACCTCATCTCTACAATAAATCAAAAAATCAGCCGGGTGTGGTAGCACATGCCTGTAATTCCGGCTACTTGGAAGACTGAAGTGGAAGGATCGCCGGAGCCCAGCAGGTCGAGGCTGCGGCCGGGAGCGGCCACTGCACTCCAGTCTGGGCGACAGAGTGAGACTCCCACTCAAAATAAAAAAAAAAAAGGAGGAGACATATGTGTCCTTGGTTGGCACTATCCAGATTTTCTTGTTAATTCTAATTTAGTTTGCATAATTCATTTAATTTTAATAAGTCATATTTCCTTAATGATGGTCTTAAGAAGAAAGTCATATATATTCTACATTTTCCAAATTCTGAATGATGAGGGGAGATTCATCTCCAGTTTGGTGTACAAAACAGTTTAAAACGGTTTATCAGCAAGTCAGATTCTCTTTAATTTAAATAATGTTAATCTGAGATATCTTCTTCCATTGGCTTTTCATGGAGTGCCGGCTCTCACAGAGCTCTCTTTATCCCCAGGTCTTGGATTTGCACTTTGTTACTCTCCAGCCATCGCCATGGTTGGCAAGTACTTCAGCAGACGGAAAGCCCTCGCTTATGGGATCGCCATGTCGGGAAGTGGCATTGGCACCTTCATCCTGGCTCCTGTGGTCCAACTCCTCATTGAGCAGTTTTCCTGGCGGGGAGCATTACTCATTCTTGGGGGCTTTGTTCTGAACCTCTGTGTCTGTGGTGCCTTGATGCGGCCAATTACTCTAAACGAGGACCATGCTACTCCAGAGCAGAACCATTTCTGTAGAACTCAGAAAGAAGACTGTCAGCGGGCGTCTGCCTATTCACCTTTGACCAAAGAATGGGTGCAGACTTGCCTCTGTTGCTCTTTGCAGCAGGAATATAGTTTTTTGCTGATGTCAGACTTTGTTGTATTAGCCATCTCTGTCCTGTTTATGGCTTATGGCTGCAGCCCTCTCTTCGTGTACTTGGTGCCTTATGCTTTGAGTGTCGGAGTGAGTCACCAGCAAGCTGCTTTTCTCATGTCCATACTTGGGGTGATTGACATTATTGGCAATATCACCTTTGGATGGCTGACCGACCGAAGGTAAAATCCATGAAACCACAACTGGTTCCCCAACAGGGGACTTTAAACCTTGAGTTTTCCCTCATCTTCTTACCCTGTGGTATACCTAGGTCTAAATAATGTTAGCAAGTCTGTAATATCTGAAGACAACTCCCCTGCCGGCTCTTCTAGAGCAGGGGTTGGCAAACTTTTTCTGTAAAGGATCAGACAGTCAACATTTTTGGTTTAAGTCATATGATTTTTGTCACAACTACCCAGCTCTGCTGTGAGAACACAAAAGCAACCAAAGGCAATATGTAAACAAACAAGAGTGGCTGTGTTTATTTATGCACATTGAAATTTGAATTTCTCTTATAATTTTTTTTTTTTTTTTTT
>NW_007150639.1:41915-61502 GCF_000164805.1 Carlito syrichta | reverse complement strand
CCACCGCAGCCTTGACCTGCTGGGCTCCGGCGATCCTTCTGCCTCAGCCTTCCAAGTAGTGGGAATTATAGGCATGCACTACCATGCCCGGCTGATTTTTTGATTTATTATAGAGACGAGGTCTCCGCTGCCCAGGCGGATCTTGAACCCACGGACTCAGACAATCCACTCACCTCAGCCTCCCAAAGGCGCGGGATTACAGGCTGAGCCACCGAGCCCAGCCTTTCTTGTAATTTTTACATGTGTCAAGATAGTGTTCTTTTGAATTTTTTCCCCCAACCATTTTAAAATGAAAAAAATCATTAGTTCACAAGTCGTATACAAGCAGGTGGTGGGCCACACAGTTGTTGAAGAAGCTTAAATAACTACATGTTCTGGCAGTAGATTTAATTCCATCCCAGGTCAAGTCAGTCCTCAATCAAGACAACTTCTGACTGGGTGTTGTGGCTTCATTTTCTTTTGAACCACCCCAGAGAATGGCTGGCAAGAGGAAGAGAAACACATGATTGTATTTTCACCTAAGACCCCATCAGAGAAGAGGAGACATGAGGGGAAGGATGGGGAATGTGGTCATTATTGGATCAATTGCTTTATGTTGCTTTTGATAGCAATGTATAGAATTAAACACAATGACAGCTGAGTCTTGGACAACGTGGATTTGAACTGCATGGGTCCATGCAAATGCAGATTTATTCAATAAGTATATTGGAATTAAAAAAAATAGAAAGAGAAACAGAATCCAGTCCAGGCAGTAGGATCGGGTGCAATAATAGCACATAATTTGTAGCCACATATTTATGTTTGACAGTACCAATAACAAATAATTTCATTATAAATGTAGGCTTAGAAACCAGAGTTATAAGAAACCTACCAAGTAGTTTCTTCAGCAAGTGCTTGTCCGTTGGAGTAAAGATTGCAAGCTACTCATACTCTTCCAAATGATGGACTTGAGTTATGACTCAGAAGAGCTATCATCATGTTGCTTCTCACAAGTCATGTCTTTGATAATTAACCAGCCTCCAAACTGCCATTCTCTAGTGGTATGAATATCCTATTTAGAATTATTTCCACATGCTTAATGGTTCAGGAAGGAGAAAAGCAAGGGGTATCTATCTCACAATCAAATAACTTGACTAGGTATAGGTCTAATGGAGGCATCTCCAGTCTGAGGCACTCAAGACCTAAGCTCTTGTGCTAGCTCTGCTCGTTTTTATCCCTGTGACCTACAGAAAGTCACCTTAACCCTCAGATCCTCAAGGGTTCTTCATCTGTACACTGGGCCAGTGCAATGTTTGTCTATGAACCTCATATGATTTTATGAGGTTCACATGAAACCCTGGGTAGAAAAAATGTTTGTAAAGCATAAACTGCTGGAGAGAATATTATACAAAGTCTTTGAAATGATTGGTATCAGCCGGGCTCAGTGGCTCAGCCTGTAATCCCGCACCTTTGAGAGGCTGAGGTGAGTGGATTGCCTGAGTCCGCGGGTTCAAGACCCACCTGGGCAACATGGCGAGACCTCACCTCTACAATAAATCAAAAATCAGCCAGGCATGGTAGTGCTCACCTGTGGTTCCAGCTACTTGGAAGGCTGAGGCGGAAGGATCGCCGGAGCCCAGCAGGTCGAGGCTGCAGTGGCTGGGAGCAGCCACTTGCACTCCAGTCTGGGCAACAGAGTGAGACTCCAACTCAAAACAAAACAAAACAAAAAGAAATGACTGGTATCACAGATGGGTTCACAATTATAGGTGGAAAATGTATGGAAGTACCACGGGGGACCTCTTGAAATAAGATTTAGTCCTACTACAAGAACTTCATCATCCCTGGCAAATAATTTTAATGTCTTTGTATTCCAGCTACCTCTTTGTATTGGGTTATTGAGCACCTTGGATGTGCCAGGTACCAATGAGTAACATATCTGAAAGCATTTAATATGGTAGACTCCTAGGAAATATTAGTCTCCTGACAACTCTACAAGCTATTTCACAACTTTCTCTAGAGCAACGCTATAAGATAGGCAATCTTTCTGCTTCATAGTTAAATAAATTGAGGTTAGAGTTAGGCAGTTAGTGGGTGATAGAATCTTTCTAGCTTTAGAGCATATATATGTATTTTTTCTTTTTTTCTTTTTTAGTTGTCTCACTCTGTTGCCCAGACTGGAGCACAGTGACATGATCATGCTTCTCCACAGTCTTGACCTTCTGGGCTCGGGCATTCCTTCTATCTCAGCCACCTAAGTAGCTGGGACTACAGGTGTGCACCACCATGTTCCACTAATTTTTTTTGTGGAGACGGGGCTTTCCATGTTGCCCAGACTGGTCTCAAACTCCTGGACTCAAGCAGTCTTCCCACCTTGGCCTCCCAAAGTGCTGAGATTACAGATGTGAGCCAACCACACCCTGCCTAATTTTAGATACTACACCACGCTTCCTGAGGGGATGAATTCTTGCATTTGCATAAGAGAAAGATAGGAAGATGGCATAGCTAACACAGAATGGGGACGCCATCTCTATAAATAACTGCAGTGCTTACTGCTGCACGGTTAGGGTTCTAAAACTCTTTCCCTGAATTTCTGCATCCTGCATTCATTCTTGTTCTTCCAATCCACAGGTGTCTGAAGAATTATCGGTATGTTTGCTACCTCTTTGCCGTGGGACTGGATGGGCTCTGCTATCTCTGCCTCCCAATGCTTCAAAGTCTTCCTCTGCTCGTGCCTTTCTCTTGTACCTTTGGCTACTTTGATGGTGCCTACGTGACCTTAATCCCAGTAGTGACGGCAGAGATTGTGGGGACCACCTCCTTGTCATCTGCGCTCGGGGTGGTGTACTTCCTTCATGCTGTGCCGTACTTGGTGAGCCCACCTATTGCAGGTAAGTTTCCAGAGTGAACCCCCAACCATCTGTTCTGTTTGTCATATTTATGTGAAAACAGCAAACTTACACAGAGACAATGAGAAGGATTGGCTGAGTCAAAGAGAAAAAGGATGTGAGAAGCCACCAAAAACATCATGGGTCCCACCTGTGTTCTTCTTTTATGATTTTCTTCCAGTCAAGTGGGAAGGAACCTTCGTCTACCTGGAAAGAAAAAGGCCCAGATTAGAGTCTTGATTACTTTCCATACTAATGATGGGAGCAATGGAATGGAGCAGTTGTTCAGACATATAAACAAGTAGGGCACAGCCGGGCTCGGTGGCTCAGCCTGTAATCCCGCGCCTTTGGGAGGCTGAGGTGAGTGGATTGCCTGAGCCCGCAGGTTCGAGACCCGCCTGGGCAGCGAGAACTCATCTCTACAATAAATCAAAAAATCAGCCGGGCGTGGTAGCGCATGTCTGCAATTCCAGCTACTTGGAAGGCTGAGGCGGAAGGATCGCCGGAGCCCAGCAGGTCAAGGCTGTGGTGGCCGGGAGCAGCCACTGCACTCCAGTCTGGGTGACAGAGTGAGACTTCAACTCAAAAACAAAAACAAAAACAAAAAACAAGTAGGACACATTCAGAGGGAAGTCTAGTGGGAGTATGGGATTAGACTAGGGGGCAGTGGGTGGTGAGGCTGAAATGATAAGTGCCAGGCAAAGGAGTGAGGCTCTATTCTTCAGAGACTATGGGTGTTACAGCCAAACCCAGGTTCTTATGCCTGCTGCCTGGAAAAACCAAAGCTGAAAAAGCCATTGCAATGGAAAAAGTTTAATATCACAGAGCAGCTAAGTGAGGAGGGTGGAAAAAAATCTCTCAAATCTGCCTCCCCAAAGATTCAGAGGATAAGATTTTTTTTGGAGGAGACGGTCTGATATATTTCACACACACACACACACACACACACACACACACACACACACACACACACAATTTTATTTTAAATATGTGGGATACAAGTCAGGATTGGGTATATAAGTGGTCTAAGTACAGGTGAGGTTTTAGGTCTCCCATTAGACCCCACTTCACCTGAATTAGGATCAGGCATGCTTATTGATGTTATGTGCCCCTTTTCTCTCCCCCCGCCCCACCCTGCAGTGTCCTGTTACTGCCAATCTCTTTTTTGTAGTATTAGGATAGGTGTTTAGAGTTCACTTATAAGTACTCAGTTCTTTGTTTCTGTGATAGATCACTGAGTGTGATAGACTCCAAATCCATCCAAGTTGCTGTGACATCCATAATTTTGGTAGATAAGACTTTTAAAGGGAACTTGGCAGGAAGAGGGACAGAGGCTGCTGATTGATTGATGTCACTGGGGATTTCCAGACTGTCCTCCTGGAGTCCTATGATCGGTAGAGGACCACCTGGTGCTCTGGGCCTGGGTAGGAGCTCAGATCCGCCAGAGAACAAAGTCTAGAAAAGATCTCAGATACCATTATTAGATTTTACAATAGATGCTGTCTATAAAACAAGTCCCCTGACATAACCCTTATGGAAGCAATCCGGGAGAAAGACCTAGGGAGCAGTAGGGTCCCTGGAGATTGAAACAGCTTTTTTTTTTTTTTGAGTTGGAGTCTCACTCGGTGGCCCAGACTGGAGTGCAGTGGCTGCTCCCGGCCATCGCAGCCTCGACCTGCTGGGCTCCCGCAATCCTTCCGCCTCAGCCTTCCGAGTAGCCGGAATTACAGGCGCGCGCTACCACGCCCGGCTGATTTTTTGATTTATTGTAGAGATGAGGTCTCGCTTCCCAGGTGGGTCTCGAACCCGCGGGCTCAGGCAATCCACTCACCTCAGCCTCCCAAAGGTGCGGGCTGAGCCACCGAGCCCGGCTTGAAACAGCTTTTTTGTCTTTCAAATGACTAATTGTCTCCTCAAGCAAATGTTGATTGGCCTTGTTGGGACAATATTCCCTCCTTCCCAGGGGTTGGGACACGAGGGAAATTGGAAATAAACTTAGAAGCAATATATTCATTAATTTCTAATCATAGCTGCAGCTTTTGCCCCTTGACTCGATATTAATTCTATATAGGTGGTTCCATAGGTAGTATTAAAAGTTTTTGTGCAAAGGAGTAATATGGTGAAGAGTGCATTTAGAAAATGTGATTTAGCAATTGATCTAGTAATTTAGGGCAGTAGGAGTTAGGATTTCATTCTAATAGTTGAGGAGTAAACTGAAAAAGGCCTGAGCTAGGGCTGCTGCCTCAGAAATGAAATAAGCTCTGGGGACACGGAGGACATTTTGGAAAACAGAATATCAATGGAATTTGGCCTATGGAAGTGAAGGAAAGAAGGAAGTCAAAGATGACTTGAAAATAATGTTATGGTTGAAAAAGATAAGGAAATTGGACAAAGAGACTTGGCCTGAAAAATAATGAATTAATGTTTAGGTATATTGAGATAGCTGAACTATACAATGAAAATGCTCAGTAGAGCTGTTTAAGAATGAAATCTGTTTAAGGATGAAATCTAGAATGTTTTGTAAACTATTAAATGCTGTAGAAATTTAAAGCATGATTAAACAAATAATTGGACAAATATTTATTGACATGCATTAAACAAGTAAATCAACAAATATTTATTGCTTGTGTAAGTAGCATTTTGCTTGGTGGGTTCGAGAGACAGCAGCAAATAGGTCAGAATCCATTTCTCCTTCCTGGAGCATGTGGTCTAGACCAGTGTAACTCTGAATGAGCTCCTGAAACAACCTGTATCAGATTCCCCTAAAGCTCTTGTTAAAATGCAGATTCCAAGCCGGGCTCGGTGGCTTAGCCTATAATCCCGCGCCTTTGGGAGGCTGAGGTGAGTAGATTGCCTGAGCCCATAGGTTCAAGACCCTGCCTCATCTCTACAATAAATCAAAAATTAGCCGGGCGCGCCCCTGTAGTTCCAGCTACTTGGAAGGCTGAGGTGGAAGGATCGCCAGAGCCCAACAGGTTGAGGTTGGCGACAGAGTGAGACTCCATCTCAAAAAAAAAAAAAATGCAGATTCCAGCCAGGTGCAATGGCTCACACCTGTAATCCCAGCACCTTGGGAGGTTGAAGTGAGAGAATTGCCTAAATCCAGGGGTTCAAGACCAGCCTGGGCAACTTGGCGAGACTTCATCTCTACAATAAATAAAAAAATTAGCCAAATGCAGTGGTGAGTTCCAGCTGTTTGGAAGGCAGAGACAGAAGGATCACCTGAGTCCAGCAGGTTGAGACTGTGGTGGCCGTGAGCATCCCGCTGCACTCCAGCCTGGGCAACAGAGTGAGACTTCTACTAAAAAACAACAACAAAAAAATCAGATTCCTTGACACTCCCACTTGTGATCTGAATCTTTGGGGGCGAGTTTCAGAAATCTAAATTTTCAACCGGCTTTCCTGTGATGCTTATGCATAGTAAATATTGAGAGTAACTGGTCCAGATTATTACCTGGCTGAATTTAAACTGGAATAGCAAACAAGGTCTCCAAAGATAGGCAAAAGAAAAATGAGCCCTGAACGTTTGCTGAGAAAGAAGGAAGGGAATTTCTGTTTTAGAAGAAGGCAAAGTTTTTGCTATTAGTTTTGTTGTGAATAATTTCAGACTATTTGTATTTTTATTTTTTGAGTTGGAGTCTCACTCTGTCGCCCAGGCTGAAGTGCAGTAGCACACTCACGACCACTCCAGCCTCCACCTGCTGGGCTCAGGTGATCCTTCCATCTCCACCTTCCAAGTAGCTGGAACTACAGGCATGTGCCACCATGCCCAGCTAATTTTTTTTTATTTATTGTAGAGATGAGGTCTCACTAAGTTGCCCAGGCTGGTCTCGAACCTGTGGACTCAGGCAATCCTCTCAACTCAGCCTTCAAAGTGCTGGGATTATAGACATGAACCACCGCACCCAGCCTTCAGACTATTTTTAAAATCCAGTAATTGAAGGCGGGGGGCGGGGGAAGCAGAAAACTAGGGGGAAATTGCAGCTGCTTGCTGCAAATGAAAAATCCTGATTAGTTTGAACTCCATGATATTGGAGAACTATGTTCAGTGCCTCATTTTTGAAAACTGCCCCCAACATGTTCAAATATCCTCCCTCCATGGCCAGTGTTAGTGTTCACCAATCTTTAAGAACTGTGTCATTCTATTAAAGGTCACAGGACACAAATGAAATTGGGATTCCTGGTTCCTTTTTTCAATTCATGGCTTTCATTTGTCAAATCGACATTGTGCGCATTACTGGGAGTTAGAGGATTAGGACACGAGTTCTTATTGTAGTATTTCTCATATAAACAAATTTACTTTTCAAATGACAACTCTACTCAATCTTTTTTGTTAGTGCTACAGAAATGCACAAGTCAATCACATGATAGCTAAAATATTTGAGAGTAGGTTAAATTGCAAGAAATTTTGTGGGACTTATGACAATTTCTACATGCCATTTTGACTAATGGGCTTGAAGTGGGTTAGAGGTGAAACTATATAATTCATTGGTGGATTATCTTGGCATAAAATAAAGATTAAAGAAATTAAACTTTTCAGTAATCACACAATAATTGCCTGTCAAGGCACAATTTTACTCTACTGATTTTCTGATCATTGTGGCTTGTATTGTGCATATCCTGTGTCCTTATTTTCTTCAAAATTTAAAGCTGGGATAAATAAACACATATTTAGATTAATGTGTTGCAACAAGAGATAAAGGAGGGAAAAACAGTGGTTACAAAAGTATTCCTTCAGAAGTGTGCATTTGCAATGTCTAAAATGGCCTAGGTTGGATGCAGTGGTTCATGCCTATAATCCTAGTACTTTGGGAGGCCAAGGTGAGAGGATTGCCTGAGCCCAGCAGTTCAAGAGCAGCTTGGGCAACATGGTGAGACCTTGTTTCTACAATAATTAAAAAAAAAAAATAGTCAGGTGTGGTGGCATGTGCCTGTAGTACCAGCTTGGGAGGCTAAGGCAGAAGGATCACCTGAGCCCAGGAGGTCGAGGCTGCGGTGACCATGAGCATGCCACTGCCCTCCAGCCTGGGTGACAAAGTGAGACTCCAACTCAAAAAAAAAAAAAATAAATGGCCCAACATTCTGATCTTCCAACTGTATGGGGTACAATGACTGAATCCAGTTGAAGATTTGGGTACTGCTTTGAAGCATGTCATGTTACTCAAGATAGTGTAAGGGAAAATGCTGGAAATACTACTATCATTTTGCATGATTATATTCTCTTAACACCCTAGATAAATTATCCCAACTTCAATAATTTGAATGATACTATTTTTATCTTTTCTACCGGATTTCATAGGGTTAATAACAACTAATATTTACTGCATGATTACTAAGTACACGATACTCTTCCAAGCACTTTACATAATAACAACAATTAATTCATTTTAGAAGTTTCCCTGGAAAATAGAATCTATTTTTCAGTTGCTGTGTGATGTTTTCAGGCGATCTGCTTTCTGTCTCCAAAGTATAATGGTGGTGTTAGTGATCTATTGTTATTATCCTTAGGAATTATTAGATTTGAGAGTAAGTCATTGAATTTTCAACTCAGCAATCTAATTTTGCTGTTGTTTGTCACAGGATGGCTGGTGGATACGACTGGCAGCTACACTGCAGCTTTCCTTCTCTGTGGATTTTCAATGATATTTAGTTCTGTGTTGCTTGGCTTTGCTAGACTTGTAAAGAGGATGAAAAAATCCCAGCTGCAGTTCCTCACCAAAGAATCAGATCCCAAGCTGCAGCTATGGACCAATGGAACAGTGGCTTATTCCGTTGCGAGAGAATTAGATAAAAAAGATGGGGAGTCTGTGGCTACAGCAGTGCCTGGCTATACCCCCACGTGACCAAGGGCCTTGAGTCTGGGAATCTTCAGGGTTCAAAGAGGTGGGGCCACCAGATTGTTCATGTTTCTGAAGCGTTTTATTTTGGCAGAAGTATTGCCTTCCAAGGAAACCATTATTATTGTTTTGTTAACATATTTATAAGGGAAAAATAGTAAATCATACAGCACGTTGGACTAGCCCAGAGGTTCCTCATTTGGGATTTGTACTCACAACTGAACTCACATCTTTTGGGCAATGAGCATTACTATGTGGGGAATGTATGAACACAACTGTAATTAGAGGTGATTTCAAGGCAACACAAAGCAGATGACACTGGGCAGCTGCTCCATCCAAAAACATCTGCCTCTCCATTTTTCCCTCCTCAGTTAGAAGGTCAATGGAACATTGATGTGTAAGTTTGCTTACCTTGTGCTGTTTGGAGAAAAGAGGTCAGCTTGGGGTATGGTGGTGGAGAGGGAGAGATGCCAGACCATCTTCATAGTGGAGTTTCTCACTAGGGTTTTAAGTAGGGTTAAAGAATACTCGAGATTCTTCAAAAGGTAATAATTAATATAGAAAAAAAATCCCCCTCCCACTCTTTCTCTCTCATTCTATCTATCTTCTAGCCAGTCCTTGCTTCTACCAAAGGGTAGACACCACTTTGAGAACCCAAGTAATCATGGAATGCCATGATGGGAATAGATCTTAACAGATAGCTGGTAAGATCTCTATTTGACATTGTCCACTGGAAATTGAAAGCTCTTTTCCTAAGACTGTGTCCCAAGCCTTCATCTCTGTTACTGCCACATATGATACTTATTCTAAATTTAGCAGAACATACCAAGTCGCTAGGGTGACCTCTCAATCTTACCTGAAATGTTAACAACAGCAAACTTCCCTTTTTCCCTTCAGAAAAAAAACTCTTATTCAAACTGCAGACACTTTACTGTTAAGAACAAAAGAAATGTTGGCAGTATTCCAGTTGGGCAGGAATTGAATTCTTGAATCAGCAGGTCTCTGGTGGGAGGGTTTTTTTTTTTTCCAGATCAGACATTTAAGTTCATCATTACTCATAACAGGATTTGGGGGGTTTTCCCTGAAAAATATTTTCCTAGAGATATTCTAAAGGTGAGATTCTTCTCTCCCTGTGTTAATTCTTGTTCCAGTTCCACTGTTCTTCATCTCTTTGTGGATAATAATTAGAAACCCAACTCCTTGGGTTAGAAGTTTATTCATTCCCAATATTCCACTTTTCTATGGATTGGGTTAATTTCTGAGTCTTCAGATTGAAGAGATAGGGCATGGAGACAGAAAAGAAAGTCCATATCCCTCAGCTCATCTCCCAATTATTTGAAGTCCATAGAATTGTAATCTCCGATCTCAAATCATGTAAATAGGGGCTACTTAAGCAATTGATTTTTAGGATTCAAGAATTTAAAATCCGAGTGTCAAGGAAATAGTTTGACCCTAAAGGCTATTTAATCCACTGTCCCCTAAGAAGTTTCACAAGTGCTGGGTTGGAGGAAGGGAACATAGCAATAAGGAAGATTCTGAGTTCTGAGCACGATCTGCAAGGGGCGTGTGCCTCTAACTGGATATTTCATAAAACCACATTAATATGTTGCTTTTGGAATGAGACACTGACTTGATTTGATGGGAGACAATGGTAATAGTTCATAGTTGTTTTCCAAAGAGAAATTTGAGTGTTATCTGTTATCTCTTGGCTTGATTTGAGAATTTAGTGTTGAGCTCATTTACTTTGTCATTTGCAATATTTTAAAATTTGGAAAATATATGTAAAAATTCAAAGTTAAAATGATGTATACCTGTTTGAAATAGCACTTTACTCTAAATATCATTTCTTGAATCATCAAGCCTAAAGATTTTTAAGTATATATATAACTATAAATATCCTTATACATATTTTTTCATTGTGATGATCATAGTAAAATTTTATGTTGTTCTGAATATTTATGAAAAATGAGCATAGTAATTAGAACTTTTAAAGATTTGTATAAAAATATTTGGGATATTTGACTTTATACATGCATAAATTTACATTTTATTTTCTCTTTTGAAGCAGCATTTTTAGAAAATCAACAAGAAAAAGGTAGATCTTAAAGTCTACCGTTTTGTCATCTAGAAAAAATTTTATTGCTAATGTGCCACGTGCCCATATACTGTTTATTTCCAAACTGAGGAACTCATGGGACTGATGTATTTTGTGGAATCAAGAACAAATTTGTAGTGGGATGATTCTACATATTAAATATTTCTTTCTACCACTGTAAGCTCTACTTTGGAATTGACTGAGTAGAAAAGCAGAAAAAAGTTGTCTAACTTTTGTAGATGTACTGTACCATCCGGCTCTATGTTCAGACTGTAATTTCACTAATAGATCAGATATTTATGCTAATATTTTCTTATTTCAAATGAAAAATAAAATGAGTTTATAGTCTTGTGTTTGGAAAGACATTTTTCCCTTGGATGAGGGGTTTGGACTGGATAGGTGAGCAGCCTGTCCAGGTCATGCTGCGAAGATTGGCATTTTATCATGTTGTAAGTGAACAAATGATTTACAAAAACCAAAACCCTTTGAGTACCTTCAATGTGCTAGTGATTATGCTCAGATCCTATAGTTCCTCTGTGTTGTCTCATTTAATCCCCATGGTAACCCTTATTATCACCATTTTGTAGATGTGGAAACTGAGGCATCCAGTTCCCTCAACTCTGTAGGCACTGCATCCAGTGCTTGGCTTGTGAAATCCTATAAAACTGGGATGCTGTTCTATGCTCAAGTCCGCATCCTGCCCTTTGTGGCTACTCCAATCATCTTCTGTGAGTTCAATAAGCCATTTGGAAACGGGCCCTCCCTTGGGTAGATAAAATGCTTTGGAGTATACTTCAGTTTTCCAATCAGTATAGAAGGGTAGATTCTAGATTGGAGATTTTAAGAGTCTTCCCAAGAGGTTCTATTCAAAACACTGCTTCCAGATTCAGTGGTTTAATTTACTGTTCATCTGTCCACGGATTCAGGCTTCTCCTTGGGAGCACTGTGGGTGGGAGTAGGAGATTGGGGAGAATGCTTGGTCCCAAAAGTGAGTTCCACTTTCCACATGACCAAAGTCGTGCTTTCTCTCTTGGGAGGTGAGTTCTTTAATTGCCTGTGATGATGAAAATGGTAATGTCTATTGGGCATTCACTTTCCTGATCCAATAGGTCTAACTCTGAAATTATTTGTTGAAATGAAATTGTGTGAATTCAGGGCAAAGATTTGAATTTCTTTTCCACACTCCAAAGTTTGTCTTTTTAATTTTTTTAACTCCATCAAGCAATAGATTTTTTGTATACCTGTTGCCAGAACAGCTACCAATGACAGATGACTGAGATTTTGTCTCATAGCACAAAAAAGACTTTAGTGAGAGGCATGGAAAAATATTAAATAATGATAAAAGGATTGACTTTTTTTTAGATTGAAAATATAGTTTATTTAGAAGTTAAATGTGTGTGTGTGTGTGTGAGAGAGAGAGAGAGAGAAAGAGAGAAAGAGAGAGATTGAGAGATTTGCCTCCCCAAGGTAGAGGAGGGGGCCAAAACTAGGAAAATATATATATGGCAGTCATAGCTTAAAGAACCACATGGGCACACCAGAGTTTAGCAAATCAGTGGCCAGGGATTCACATTCATAAAAAAAAATTATGGAATTTTTCAAACATACGACAGTAGAAAGAATAGTATAATGAATTTGATGTACCTATCCCCTGACATCTACAATCATCTACCCATTATTCGCCCCCTTGATGAAGCAATTTGAAGTATATTAACATGGTGACAGCACATGTTTTCCTTCAGCTGCCAGAAAGTAACCAAGCTTAGCAGGAATAATTTGTTCAGACTAGCAGGGGACACCTGTTGCTAGTCTCACCTATTCCTGTGGCACATCATTACCTGCAAAACGGATTGGGGCCCCTTTCTTGCTAAGGGATTTGAATGTCTGAATTGCAAATTCAAACCTCCTCCTTCCCTCCTCAGCCCTCTACGAATCTTCAGGTCTGCCCGACACCTGAGGACTGTGTCAAATAAGTGAAATGGGCTTTCCCCCCCACCTCACCCAGGAAAGTCAAACCAAGAAAAGGGCTTTTGAGGTCAAGATGAGAGTAATTAAGTAATTAATTATTACCATTAAGTGTCAGAGGTCTCTTTGAGGAGTCTGGTTTGAGCTGACACGAGAAAACTTAAGAATTAGCATTTTAAATGCAGTCTTTTGAAAGGTCTCCTGTGAAAATGTTCCTTTTGTGATGGCAAGTTAGGTTTTTTCCCACTGACAGGTGTAATGAAAAAGTTAGAGGTCCCAACCCTACGAAGGATGACGACCTCTGCTTATTCCTGGAGAGCTTGTTTTTGCAACTGGAGCTAGAACAGGGTCTGGGTGTGGGTCAGAGTGGAGAAGAGTCTGGGAGTGGGAGAAAGGGATGCGTGGTTACACACCTTTGTGTGATTGCCTGAGGTTCCAGCAGACACCCAAGGCCTCTGGGTCTCTAAATTTGCCACTCCCTGCCCGCACAGGGGTAGAGGAATCCAGATATCTGATTCTAAGAAGGGGAAAGGCTTTCTTAGAGCAACAGAACTTACAAGTCTGGCATGAGCAATCAGCACCCACACTGGAACTACGAGGTCACACAGAGCATAGCTCCTGCCATTGCCCCCCCACCCCCGACCCCTTCACTATACTCCGGTGCTCAGTTATTTTATCAGCTCCTCTGAGTACCAGACCTCCTCTCTCTACCCCCGACCATGGGGCATTTTGCGTTTGTTGATCTTGTGTTCACTTGCTTCTCATGTTTTGAGCCATAGTTTAATTGTCACTGCCCAGGCCGGGACGCAGTGACTCAAGGCTGTAATCTCAGCACTTTGAGAGGCCGAGGCGAGTGGATTGCCTGAGCCCGCAGGTTCGAGACCAGCCTGGGCAACTTGGTGAGATCTTGTCTCTACAATAAATCAAAAGAAGTAGCTGGGCGTGGTAGTGTGCGCCTCTAGTTTCGGCTACTTGGAAGGCTGGGGCAGAAGGAATGCCGGAGCCCAGCAACTCGAGGCTGTGGTGGCCATGAGTGAGCTGCTGCACTCCAACCCGGGTGACAGAGTGAGACTCCAACTCTAAATGAATGAATGAATGAATGAATGAATATCACTGCCCTAGGGAGTACATCTTTAACCACAGCCCCCAACTAAGTTACATCACCCCCCAACTACCATCCAAGCTACTCTTTCTCATGGCACCCTGTACTTTTCCTTCCAAGAACATCTCTTAATTCTAATTGTAAGCTGGGCTCACTGGCCCATCCTGTAATACCGCGCCTTGGGAGGCTGAGGTGAGTGGATTTCCTGAGCCTGCAGGTTCGAGACCCGCCCTGGGCAACTTGGCGAGACCTCATCTCTCCAATATGTCAAAAAATTAGCCGGGCGTGGTAGTGCACGCCTGTAGTTCCTGCTACTTGAAAGGCTGAGACGGAAGGATCGCCAGAGCCCAGCAGGTTGAGGCTGCGGTGGCCGGGAGCGTGCCACAGCACTCCAGTCTGGGTGACAGAGTGAGACTCCAATTCAAAAAAAGAAAAAAATTATAATTGTATGCTCATTTGTGTGTTCATTTTCAAATTTCACCTGCACCACAAACTTTCTGCAGATAGAGACAATACTGACTTATTCATCCCTGTGTCCTGTGCCTGACACATTACAGGCACTCAACAAATACTTCGTGAATTAAAAAAATGAGTGAAATGAACAAATGAATGAAAAAAAAAAAAAACCGCCAAGCAAGGGTGGGGCTGATTGAAGAGCTGGGGTGCAGGTTTGCTTGGGTGCAAGTTGTTCTTGTACCCAGAACAGTTGGGGCGCATTAGATGTTTCTAATTCGGTGTGTCTAAACAGGACATCTTGTGAGAGGTGTCACATAAACAGAAGGAGCTCTGGAGCCCTGGCCATTATGGGGCAGGTTTGGGAATAGGAATAAAAGTGGCAAAGAAAAGAGTGAATAGAAAGATATTAAATAACTAAAACTTTTGATTGGGGTCTGAATGTAAAACTGATACTACTCTGTTCATCCTAGACAGGCTGAATTAAATAGCTGTTGTGCACCCATGAATGGAAACCCCAGGGAAGGGGCACAGCTCACACAAGGGAGTCATGGAGCCTTGGGAAGAGGTGGATGGCACATGCCCCAAACGGACAAAGATGGGGTTTCAGTTACAGGCACCACACAGACTGCTTTCACATGAAATCTTAATACCAGGGCTGGACCAGGTGCAGACATTCCTCCAGTCTTCTTCCTGGCCAGTCTATGGCTAGCCCCTAACTCATAGGGCATCCCTGGAAATTAGGTAGTATGCTGGCAGACATTTGAAAGAGTTGGTGAGGGGGCCCGGGCACGATGGCTCCAGCCTGTAATCCCAGCTCTGGGAAGCTGAAGTGGGAGGACTGCTTGAGCCCAGGAGTTCAAGACCAGTCTAGGCAAATAAGCAAGGCCTCATCTCTACAAAAAAATCAAAAAATTAGACACCGTAGTCTCAGCTACTTGGGGGGATGAAGTGGAAGGATTGCCTGCGCCCAGGAGTTTGAGGTTGTGGTGACCCATGGTCATGTCACTGCCTTGCAACCTGGGCAATAGAGCAAGACCCCGACTCAAAAAAAAGTGTTGGTGAGAGGAGTATTTAATAAGTACCTCTTTGGAATCTGGCACCATGTTGTATATGGTGGGGATTAAAAATACTCATACAGGCTGGGTTCGGTGACTCAGCCTGTAATCCCAGCACTTTGGGAGGCTGAGGCAAGTGGATCACCTGGGCTCGCGGGTTCAAGACCAGCCCGGGCAACTAGGTGAGACCTCGTCTCTACAATAAATCAAAAATTAGCCCGTGCCTGTACTTCCAGCTACTTGGAAGGCTGAGGTGGAAGGATCGCTAGCCCAGAACCCAGCAGGTCGACGCTGGGGTGGCCATGAGTGTGCCACTGCACTCCAGCCTGGGTGACAGAGTGAGACTCCAACTCAAAAAAAAAAAAACTCACGCTGTGATCTCAAGGACTACCTAATTGATAAACTGAAATCAACTCAGGTGAGAACAACACCAAGAAGTTATTACATATTGACCCGAAGCTAAGGGCTTGGGTACTCTGGAAAGGGAGAATTCTCTGGAGAAATTTGAAGCCGTTCTGGGGAATCTGAAGATGGGATTGAAGGGTTTGGAAGCAGCCTCTGCTCTTTTTTCAGGGCAAGAGACTAGCGGGAGTGGGGGGGGGTGCGGAGCAGTCTCTTTTTGTGGCTACTTGGGGTTGCAGCAGACTTCTCAGGCCAATGCAGAGCCAAGTACAGGTTGATATAAATGCTCTGGTGACATAAGTTTTCTGGCCCACAAAGGTGTCTGAGACTTTTGGGGATTGCTGTGTTCTGAGGTTGTATTTGCTTGCCTTCTGTAAGTAGAGAATAGAAATTTTCGGGACATGAAGTTCAACGGCAATAACCATCCCTCAACTGTAAAAAAAGTCATTTGTGGCCGGGCTCGGTGGCTCAGCCTGTAATGCCAGCAATTTGGGAGGCCGAGGCGAGTGGATTGCCTGAGCCCACGGGTTCGAGACCCACCTGGGCAACTTGGCGAGACCTCGTCTCTACAATAAATTAAAAACTAGCCGGGCATGGTAGCACGTACCTGTAGTTCCGGCTACTTGGAAGGCTGAGGTGGAAGGATCGCCGGAGCCCAGCAGGTCGAAGCTGCGGTGGCCGGGACTGGCCACTGCACTCCAGTCTGGGCGAGAGTGAGATTCCAACTCCAAAAAAAAAAAAAAAAAAAAAAAGTATTTGTAAGTTTTCTTTAAAAGGGACATATTATGCAGCACTGCCATCTGCTGGAACTAGCAAGAAAACCTTCCAGAAGGTGGTGGTATCACCAATGGTTCAATTCTACAAGGCCAGCCACAGTACAAATATTAAAGTTTGTTACTGTTACTTTCTCTTCCATCCCCCACCCTCTTGTTATCTTTCTCACATTTATCTTTTTTTGCCTTGTAAGTACCAACGTAGAGGTAAGGATGCTGTGTTGCATTTTTCAGCTTTTGATGGCCTATGTCAGTTGTCTATGTGGAGTACCAAAGTTAGTATGAATGATGATTTTGACTGGTTTGACTAAGAATAGCCATTGGTAAAAATTTTTTGAGTCCTCTGGCTTTCTCGGGAAGCCAGGTTGCCATCTGGCTCCCATTCTCATTCCCCACTGTGGCACTTACTAATGTATTAATTGATATGATGTGAGTTGATAAAGGATTAAGTTCGAGTATGAGATACAGAATCTCAAACCTGTATCCGAAGTGAAATTTTGGAAAATGTTGAAACCAAATGATACAGGAGAGTGGATTTTGTGTCGACTTGAAAACATCCAACATCATATTATACTATACACGGATTATGAACAATTTAGTGATTCAATTTACTTGAAAATATGTAATTCATGTGAAGTTGTGAGGGGATACCATTTATCTATATCTACAGTTGCCTTCAGAGGAGAGGGGATCATGTTAACATGAAAGATTCTTCTGCTGAACTAAGCAACTCACTGAATGTAGTTATGCATAGGTGGGTCTGGGCTGGGTATGAGTATAAGAATCAGAGAGAAATTAGTTGCTCTGGTTAAGAGAAATGAAGGAATTATTTCCTGTTACTTAGGGAGAAGAGGAGATATAGGGAAAGAGGCAAGGCCCAGAATCAGGGAAAGAGGCAAAAATATCAATAAATGGTTGAGAATCTTTCCTTCTTTCCCCCTTTCTCCCCTTCCTTAGGCTCCTTCCCTCCCTCCCGCCTCTTTCTTTCTTTCTTTCTTTCTTTCTTTCTTTCTTTCTTTCTTTCTTTCTTTCTTTCTTTCTTTCTTTCTTCCTTTCTTTCTCTCTCTCTCTCTCTCTCTCTCTCTCTCTCTCTCTCTCTCTCTTTCTTTCTTTCTTTCTTAAAAACAGAAATTATCTAGTATTAAGTTTAAAGCTGTAGATTCCTCTGTCTCCTGAAACCTAAAGAACTTTTATATACAAGTGACCGGTGAGTAGATTTTAGTATTGATGTATGTTTTGGTTTGTATATTTGCTGTGGTTTATGTGTTCATTTTGGTGAAATTGCTGGAGTTGACATTGTATGGAAAAGGGAAAGTATGTAAAAAGAGGTGAAGCCACTCTTGAACCAAATTAATATTTAATAGATCAGGGGCTCAGGGTCACTTTCCAAAGTCCATGGCCTAGAGGGTCAAGGCAAAACCTGGGCATGTGAAAGGGCAGGTGATCGCAGCCTACTTCTGGCTGTTAAAGTGTTACAGCACCTGCTCCCCTCCCTTCTCTTCCCCACCTTCCTATTTATTTCAATTCACAAATAAACATTGCACATATTTATCATGTACAGTCTGATGTTTTAAAATATGCATTCATTGTGGAATGGCTAAACCCAGCCACCTCCCTGCCTTCTGTTGTTCTCCACACTGGGTGAGTGTCTGATGCCGGTGGGTGTGTGCACAGAGGATGTATCCTTCCTCCCCAAGACAAAGACTGGGTGTTCTGGCTTCTAATCGTTTATGGATTCTTCAGTTTTCCGAAGTAGGTTGCTTCCTTTCTTGAGGAATTCATTCCAAATCTCTGAATTCCAAAGTCTAATTCTCGAGGCAAGCCCTTTTCTTGGATTGAGTTCATTGCTTTCTTTTTTTTTTTGAGCTGGAGTCTCACTGTCGCCCAGACTGGAGTGCAGTGGCCGCTCCCGGCCACCGCAGCCTCGACCTGCTGGGCTCTGGCGATCCTTCCGCCTCAGCCTTCCGAGTAGCCAGAATTACAGGCATGTGCTACCACGCCCGGCTGATTTTTTGATTTATGGTAGAGATGAGGTCTCGCTGCCCAGGCAGGTCTCGAACCCGCGGGCTCAGGCAATCCACTCACCTCAGCCTCCCAAAGGCGCGGGATTACAGGCTGAGCCACCGAGCCCAGCAAGTTCATTGCTTTCTTAGGCCATTTCCCCCAGGGGTTTCAACAGCTTTTAATAATCCCAGTGTTGAGGGGTACCTTTCATAGTTCCTTCCAGGGAGTTCTGAGGCTCTGTGTACAATAGTATCTGGCGACCTGTGATTATAGAATGTCTGAGCTGGGTGTGATCCTCTAGAATCTCCTGTAGTCTTTGTAAAGATTTGGCCCTATTTGTCCACATCCTTCATTCCAAATTTTAAGACTTTTTGTTTGTTTGTTTAAGTCAGTCTCACTGTTGCCCAGGCTGGAGTGCAGTGGCACGCTCATGGCCACCGCAGGCTTGAACTGCTGGACTCAGGCTATCCTTTATCTAAGTCTTCCAAGTAATTGGAACTACAGGCATGTGCCATCACACCTGGCTGATTTTTCTTGCCAAGTTGCCCAGGCTGGTCTCTAACCTGTGAGCTCAGGCAATCCTCCCATCTCGGCCTTCCAAAGTGCTGGGATTACAGACTGAGACTTTATAGGCATGAGCCACCACGCTCGGTCTATTTATTTATTTATTTGAGCCGGAGCCTCACTCTCACTCTGTCACCCAGACTGGAGAGCAGTGGCACACTCACAGCCACCACAGCCTCGACATGCTGGGCTCAGGCAATCCTTCCACCTCTGCCTTCCGAGTAGCTGAACCTACAGGCGTGCACCACCACACCTGATTGATTTTTTTATTCTAGAGGCAGGTCTGGCCAAGTTGCCCAGGCTGGTCTAGAACTCCTAGGCTCATGCAATCCTCTTACCTCCACCTCCCAAAGTGCTGGGATTACAGGTCCAAGTCACCTTGCTCCGCCAATTTTAAGACTATTAAGAAAATATTTTAGCCGGGCTCGGTGGCTCAGCCTGTAATCCCGCGCCTTTGGGAGGCTGAG
>NW_007150639.1:17394-41895 GCF_000164805.1 Carlito syrichta | reverse complement strand
CAGTCCAGCAGGTTGAGGCTGCGGTGGCCGGGAGCAGCCACTACACTCCAGTCTGGGCGACAGAGTGAGACTCCAACTCAAAAAAAAAAAGAAAATATTTTATAGCGTTTAAGTACTAGGTTATAGAACCAGACAACCAGGGTTTGAATCTTTTTTCCACCTCTTATCAGTTATGTGACATTGGGCTTACTGAATGTCTCTAAATTCCAATTATCCATGTGCAAAAATAATAATAATAATAATAGTAAAATGCCAACTTCAAGGGGTTTTGTAAGAATTTTATAAGCTTCATCCATATACTGCATTTGGAAGATATTACATGCTGTGTATGATTGTTCAATGTGTCACCTGAGTTGAGAACATTAGTGTCCTAGCCAAGTGTTCAATCCAGGTGGCACCAATGTGTGCTTACCCTTCAGAGTTTGTTGTCTGTGAGGCACCTGTGTGCTCCCATGAGGTGTGGCCTTCCCAAAGCTTATACATCTCACCTTCGTTATTTCTTTCTTTTTTTTGAGTTGGAGTCTCACTCAGTCGCCCATACTGGAGTGCAGTGGCTGCTTCCGGCCACCGCAGCCTCAACCTGCTGGGCTCCGGTGATCCTTCCGCCTCAGCCTTCCGAGTAGCCGGAATTACAGGCGCGCGCTACCACGCCCGGCTGATTTTTTGATTTATTGTAGAGATGAGGTCTCGCTGCCCAGGCGGGTCTCGAACCCGCGGGCTCAGGCAATCCACTCACCTCAGCCTCCCAAAGGCGTGGGATTACAGGCTGAGCCACCGAACCCGGCCGTTATTTCTTCACTATACTTAGGTGCTATCTTGAGAGAAGGTATTGAGAATTCTAGCTGACAATAGAACCCCTCAGTTCAGAGCAATTATGGAAATATACAAATGGTATTTCTGTGCATGTTTCTAGTAATCAGATGCTGTTTTTTTTCTTTACTTAAAGTGAAATGAAACAAAATGTTTAATGAACAAATTTATATTAGTAAATATGAAACTGCCAGAGGAGGGAGTTATGGTTGTGTGTGGCTTGATCTCAGGAAAAGAGGAAGCTGAGGAGAAAAAGAAACCACATCTCGGTGATGTTGGGGGCTCTGGCACAAAAGAGATGTGGAGTCAAACAGGAGGCTGGAGTCATGGGAGAGGGAGGACGAGGGGATGTACGAACAGAAAGCTAAGTGATAAACTTGTTTTATTATTTTTTTTAGTTGGAGTCTCACTCTGTCACCGAGGCTGGAGTGCAGTGGCATGCTCACGGCCACCGCAGCCTTGACCTGCTGGGCTCAGGTGATCCTTCCGCCTCAGCCTTCCAAATAGCTGGAACTACGGACACGCGCCACCACATCTGGCTAATTTTGATTTATTGTAGAGACGAGGTCTCGCCAGGGTGCCTAGGCTGGTCTTGAACCCCTGAACTCAGGCAATCTCTCACCTCGGCCTTCCAAAGTGCTGGGATTATAGGCATGAGCCACTGTGCCCAGCCTATAAGCTTGTTTTAAACTAAAAATACATTTGCTATGATGTTCTGTAGGGAGGGAAAGAGGAAGTCAGTTCTGTGGTGGGTAGTGGGGGGGGGGTTAGCCTGTAAGGACTGCCCATGGTGTGCCTATAATGCTATTTCTTGATCTTTTTAATATAGACTTTATCTGTTGATTTCCTGCTAAGTTAGATTTAATTATTGAATTTAAATAACTCCTCCCATCCCAATTCCTTCCATGTTCCAACAGTTAGGACTCATTATTTGCTTGCTTTTATCAGTTAGTTTTATAATTTACAATGGCATACTTGAAACTTAAGTCTATTTTTCTTGTTTTTGAGTCAGAGTCTCACTCTGTCTGGGCTGGAGTGCAGTGGCACGCACACAGCCACTGCAGCCTCGACCTGCTGGGCTCAGGTGATCCATCTGCTTCAGCCTTCCAAGTAGCTGGAACCACAGGTGTGCACCACCACATCTGGCTAATTTTTTGATTTACTGTAGAGACCAGTTCTCACCATGTTGCCCAGGCTGGTTTCGAACTCCTGAGCTCAGGCAATCCTCTCACCTCTGCCTCCCAAAGTGCTGGGATTACAGGCATGAGCCACCGCACTGGTCAAAACTTAATTCTTATCCCATCATTCTTAACTGTATCTCTTGACTCCTCTCTTTTAAATATGAAGTTTTATGACTCTAACCTACTATGGTTTTAATGTTGTCTCCTTCAAATTCACATGTTGGAAGCTTAATCCCTATTGAGAGGTGAGACCTAATAGGAGGTGTTCAGGTTATGAGGGCTCTGTCCTCATGAATGGATTAATGCCCTAATAATAAGGAACGGGTTCTCTTTCTTCTGCTCTTCTATTATGAGAGGAACAGACTTCCTCCCCTCTGGAGCATGCAGCGTTCACAGTGTAATCTTGGAAGTGAATACCAGGCCTCACCAGACACCAAACCTGCCACCACCTTGATCTTGGACTTCTAGTCTCCAGAACTGTGAGAAACAAATTTCTGTTCTTTATAAATTATCCAGTCTCAGGTATCCTATTACAGCAGAAAACAAAGATAACTTCCCTTACCTTTTTCCCCTCTTCTCTTTTCCAACTCAAATATTATCAAGGTTGGAAAGATTTATGTTTTGTTCTTTAATCATAATTACTAATCCAAAAAATTGAATATAAATGACTTGTATTATGTAAACACGATTTACCCTACAGCCACTTAGAGTCTGCCACGTGCATTTCTTTCACTAGGCATGCCAGTTGATCCAAAATAGGATTGAGCAGGCAAGAAATTAATTAGAGAAAATACCTATGAGAGAAATTAGAAAGAGAGCAGAGAGATGCAGAGATCTGTCTGGCTGTGATGAAGGTCTGACTTCATATGTGAGATAGAAGGAAGAAAAGTTGGGTAGAAATATCTTAGATGACAGTATAGTTTTAAGGCAAATTTGGCAAGGCTGGTGGAGAGTTCTTGAGCCCAAGTAACCTGTCAGGGGAGTTCTGCACCTCCCAGGAAAGGTCCTGGCTTTTCATTCCTGCCATGCTCTTGGTGGCATGGCCTCAGTGCAAATGCAATGATGGATTTCAGCGTGCAGCAGATGGGACCCTCAGCCAATTAAAATCCTGTGGCTAGAGCTCCAAGAGGTGCTTCTCACAGCTACCACATAGGGTCATGATGTTATTACCCCTTGTCTGCTCAGACTGTTTTTTTGGAAGTGGAGGTCAGAGTCTCACCCTGCCACAATGAGCTAGAGTGCAGTGGTACAATCACGGCTCACCACAGCCTCAACCTATTGGGCTCAAGTAGTCTTTCTGCCTCGGCCTCTTGAGTAGCTGGGACTATAGATGAATGCCACCATACCCAGCTAATTTTTTAATTTTTTGTAGAGATGATGTCTATGTTGTCTAGGCTGGTCTCGAACACCTGGGCTCAGGCAATCCTCTCGCCTCAGTCTCCCGAAGTGCTAGAATTACAGGTATGACCCACCACGCACAGCCTCGAAACTGTTTTGATTGTCAAGGCCAAACGGGTACGCATTTCTTATAATTCCACAATTATATAAAAGCATGCCACTTTTTAATGTTTTGTATTTTTGTCATGTTCTTTAATCTCAACAGTAAACACTTCATAAAAGAACTATCCTTGGGCTTGCCTTTGTTGTAGGTGATGTCATGTAAGCATAGTCACATCATGACCCCACTACACTCCAGCTTGGGTGACAGCAACACCCCATCTCAAAAAGGAAAAAAAAAAAAAAAGATCCTTGCCTTCTTTTTTAAACAGATAAAACAAATACAGTAAAAACAGCATAGAATTAGGTAAAACAAAACACTGAAGAGATTTAATTCATGAGATAACTGCAGTATATATGTATGTTTGAATATGCATAGAAAAGGATACATATCTGGAAGGATACATATTAAATTGTTAACAGTTTACTTGGGGATGTGGAATTAAGGTAGGGTGAAGAGAGTGTTCTTACTTTTAAACTCATATACCTCTGTATTTTACAGTGAGAATTCATTACTTCTATACTAATCAAAACCATAGGAGAAATCAAAAAATAAAAATAGTAACAAAAAGTAAAACACACATAATTGTAGCTACATTAGAGGAATGGAGAATTAAATCACATGGCATTTTTCCACTAATATTGTGGAGGAATATAATTGTGTAGTTTATAAGCAAAGAAACATTAGACATATAATCAAAGAAACAACATATTACCACATTTAGTAATATTTCAATTTAAAAAGTTCTTTGGGACAAGAGCCCTCAAGTAGTGACCCCTCAAGGTGGTTATTAAAACTGAAGGCCAAGTTTACTCCTAGGGGATCTACAGAAAAAAATGACAATCTGAAAACTTCAGGCAAAAAACAAAACAAAAGCTTCAGAGAAGTTACTCTGAAATACTAAAACAGGGCCCTGCGCAGTGATTCACGTTTGTAATCCCAGCACTTTGGGAGGTCAAGACAGAAAGACCACTTGAGCCCAAGAGTTTGAGACCCGTCTAGGCAACATAGTGAAACCTCATCTCTATGCAAAATCAAAAAATTAGCCAGTTGTGGTCGCACATGCCTGTAGTCCCAGCTACTCGGGAAGCTGAAGTGGAAGGATTGCCTGAGCCCAGGAAGCTGTTGCTGTGGTGAGCTGTGATCATGCCACTGCATCCCAGCCTGGGCAACAGAGTGAATCTCAAAAGTAAAAAATAAAATAAAAAAGAAAAGAAATAATAAAACAATTAACCACAGGTCAGAAACGGAGGATATAAAATACAAAGCCCAGACTTATAACAAAAACACTGAAATCTTGGTAATCTAGGGATGTAGGTTAGGAACATTTATTTTATCCTTTTGTTTACCATTTCTCTCAATTTCTCAAATGATCTGCTTTCTATCTCAATACTTTTAACCTAAAAGTACTGTAATTTTAATTGGAAGCATAAAATTAATTCAATTTTGATTCAGTGTAGATTTAGTTTTCTAGTTAAAACAGAACTTGAGACTAATGATTTTTCATTATTCATTTTTTTTCACTATTATCTGTAGTTACTTAATAAACATTTGGGGATATGATACTTCTGATTTTTCATGGATCCCTGCAGTCCTATTTTACTTAAAATTTGAAGAAATCTTTTTTCTCCTGTAGTAGTTTTTTTTTCCTTCTGAGAGATGACAAACTTCTTGTTCTTATGAACTTTTTTTTCCAATAAAGATTCTTTAGGTGACTGTTGGATGGAAAGTTAAATATCCTCAACAAGGTCAAAACCTATAACCTCTGGAAAGTTCTGTCATTTGCAAGCTACATAGTTAAGAGTTCAATTAATATAATTTCGTAGTCCTTAAAGAATGTTCCTGATAGGCATCAAAGGTTTATGCAGTATTCTACTTATTAAGTAAGCAATATGGGAACTTGGCCAAAATTTAATCTGCAAATTATTGTAAACAGCAGAGATAAAGGGTATAAAGTTATAATAGACATGCCGTTTTTAAAAGTCAGAATAGCCATGATATTGCTGTTTCTCAATGGATTATAGTATTTTAATTTTTAAAAATCAGCAAAAATCCATCACAATATACATATGGAGTATTTAGCATAATGTCTAGTACATAATAACCACTTAATAAAAACTGGCTCTATAATGAACAATGGATTAAAACAATAAACAAAAATAGAAGACAGCAAAATGGAGGGAAAAGTTTAGCACTAATTTCCTAGGGTACATATTTAAATGGAAAGTCGGAGTTCGCAGAGAGCATTGAGAAACTCTGCATTTTCCGGATCTATCTTTTGAGCCCTCTCATAGTACTCAGCAGCCTGCCTCTTTTCTCCCTCGAGTTTGTAAACAAACCCAAGGGCACTCAAACTCTGCACATCTAAAGCATTGTGACAAAGTCTCTTGGTAGCCAATTTCTTCAGAGCACTTGTCAGTTTGGTGCGTAGGGATGACCTGTCCTTGACCTTTAAGGCTTCTAAATAATGATGGATAGCAGTATTTTCTGATTTACGGTGAAATTCCTGAAAGCGGCCATAGTGGTAGTGGATCTGATGCTTGTGATCATCAGTTATGTTCTCCAGACGGAGGGCTTTCTGGAAAATGTCCTCAGCATTGCTGTACTGGCCTCCCTCAGCATACATGTTGGCCAGGTCCGTGTAGGCAAATGCAAACATAGAGTCTCGTTCCACAGCTGCTTTGAAGTGAAATATGGCGGAGGTAATCAGCTCCTCAACCTTCAGTTTCTCCTTCCCTTTAGGTCTGTTGCGTGTGGCCTTCTTGATTTGGATCATTTGTGCCCTGTAACAAAGTCCCATCTGGTGATGCAGGAAAGAAGAGGTTGGCGTCACCTCTAAGGCCTTTCTTAACAGTTCGAGAGCTTTGTCCCAGGAATTTTTTCTCCTGTAGAATTTGGCTGCATAGCGAAGGACGTAAGGCTGAGACGATATCTGGTCCAGGATTTCTTCAATATACTTTTCCCCTTCAGCTTCTGCGTGTACATCTTGAAGCTTCAGTGCCAGGAAAACCTTGATGTAGGTGTTATCTGGGTTCAGGGTAACAGCCTTCCTCAGAGGCCCCAGAGAAAAGCTCTTGATAGAACCCTCTCTGTCAGAATCATCCAGCCGATACACTGTGATGGCATAGCCGATGTTAAATTCTGGATTGTCAGGCTCTGCTTCCAGAGCCTTCTCAAAAGCTGCTTTAGCCTTTTGGTAATACTTACCTCCAAATTTCAACAGTGCCCACCCTTTCTCACAGTCAATCTCAGGACGCTCCAACTTGTAGTCAGAAGGACTGGATAATTTCTTGCAGACGTTCCCTACCTTGTCTACATACTTCTGAGATTCTTCAAGCTGGTCCATGTGATAATACACCCAGGCATAGTTTCCCCAAGTGACCAGGCTTCTTACTTCTTCTTCGTCTGAGTGTTCTCGTTGGATTATTTCCTCTGCTTGTTCCAGGCACCCTAGGGCATCTTTATTTTGGCCTTTTAGGTGTTTCACGTAGGCCAACAGGTTATAAAGAGCAAGTCTGGATTTTGTGGTAAGAAATTCAAGCTGTTGTCCAATGGTATCTTCCACATCCAACAGATCAATGTCTTCCTTAAGTAAATTCCATGTAAAGTGGCATTCTAACTCCAACAGAATGGCCTTCAAGGTATCCTCAGGAACTTCACTGTTAAAGATAAAATCATTTTTAATATTTGAAGAAATAAAAGAAATAATTAATTTTCTAAACTTTAGATACTATTATTTGCATATCAACCAATTTTATTCCTTATTTTATCTCACAGTTGAAGCACTAAGTTCCCATAGTTTTATACTAGTTTCTCTTGTGTGCAATCCTAGAGATATTTCATTTACATTCTCACTATTTATACCAGTTCTGGAGGGATGACAGGGCTTCCTATGGTACAGGTGTATCTGTTTCCTTTTGGCCATCACTAAATGCTTGAAAATCAGGAATGAGTATATCCACATTCAATAATCAATATAAAAAATCCATTTCTAAATTAAGAGTAGTGCCGGACACGGTGGCTCAAGCCTATAATCCCAGCACTTTGGGAGGCCGAGGTGAGAGGATTGCCTGAGCCCATGGATTCGAGACCAGCCTGGGCAACTTGGTGAGACCTCCTCTCTACAATATATCAAAAAATTAGCCAGGCGTGGTTGCGTGTGCCTATAGTTCCAGCTACTTGGAAGGCTGAGATGGAAGGATCGCCTGAGTCCAGCAGGTCAAGGCTGCGGTGGCTGTGAGTGTACCACTGCACTCCAGCCTGGGCGACAGAGTGAGACTCCAACTCAAAAAATAAAAATAAATAAATAAATAAATTATGAGTAGTGAAGGGAGAGAATAAGAGGTGAGAAATAAGAAAAAGAAGTAAATTGGAGGGGACAGAGAAGCCACACAAATATATCATTTTTGCAGAGAAAGAAAGATTCAACAGAGAAAAAGCACAGAAACACAAAGGAATAGGTATGCCAAGAGAAGGGAAAAAGTATAAGTCTGAGACAGATGAAAGGAGAGTAACAGATAAAGAGAAAGATGGGGAAAAGGAAAAAAAAAGGAAGCTCAGTAGGTTTTAATGTGAGTGCCATGTCCTTGTGACTCTTGGGGCTGTGGGCAACAATAAAGTCTAATACCTACTACTAATTTATCACTGCTCTCACTTTAAGAAATAATTGTTGAGCACCCCTTGGGCCAGGCACAATGTAATCTCTGCAGGGGCCACTGGAGAAACTCTCTGAAACTAGGAAGATGAAGGGTGAAGGAAGGGATATGAAATAGTTATTTGTTTCTGAGAAACTTATGGGCAAGATCTTTTGAATAACATTGGGATGCAGCAGTCCACCCTCACCCCAGTCTGTGGGAAGGCACAGGATATCCCAGTGGTTCCCTGGACCCAGTGATTTATTCAAATAGTCCAATTAGAATTTAATTTTGCTGAAATGCAACTCTGCTGGAACTCTCTCTCTTCCACATAAAAATTTTAGATTGGCAGAATTTTAAGTTTGGAGTTGCTAGTTGTTATCTTTACAAGTTCCTGGGAAGAGGCTGTGTGTGTGTGTGTGCGCGTACTTCCCTTATTATACATACAGGACCTTCCCCTGTATGCATAATATAAATATGTATATACATGTATATGGGTAACTATGGTAATATTTCTATCAATAAGCATTTATTGATCCCCTCATGCCATGCATGCCAGGCAGTATTCTATTATAGTGGATACAGCAGTGGAAAAGATAGAAAAAGGTCCTTTCTTCATGGTGATTCCATTCTGGGAGAGTGTACAAGAGGAGCTGACATAAAATAAACATGTAAATCATCAATGGACAATATGTAATCTAAAAATAAAATCCTAAGTCCCTCACTGACTGAAAAGACCTTCTCTTGGCCAAGGGGTCCCCAGAGACCCCTTAAAAACTGAGGTTGGGTGTGGTGGTTCATACCTGTAATCCCAGTACTTTGGGAGGTTGAGGTAGGAGGATGACTTGAGGCTAGGAGTTTAAGACCAGTCTGGGCAACATAGCAAGACCTCATCTCTACAAAAAGTCAAAATATTAGCTGGGCATAGTGGCGCACACCTGTACTCCCAGCTACTCAGGAGGCTGATGCAAAAGGATTGTTTGAGCCCAGAAGAGAGAGGCTGTGGTGAGTTGTGATTGTGTCACTATACTCTAGCCTGGGCAACAGAGTAAAACCCTGCCTAAAAAAAACACAGAAAACCCCAAAAACCCGAGTTCCCAGCTATGACGGGAAGGGAGGTTGGCATACCCTTTTATACTTGCTTCCTTTTTTAGTCTAGGCACAACTGACGAGCTTTAATGTTAAAATAGCGGTTATAAGAGTCAAACAGACTCTTTTTTTTGTAGCTGTAAGATACAAAATTAGAAACAAGACCTACAGTCATGCATGACAAGAGTTAAGTCATGCCTACAGATCATGAGTCTTGCTAAACAGGTCATGTTGTGGCTGACTGTGACACGGCATCCTTAACTTAAACATTCCTTTCTGCTAATTCCAAACTTTTAGGCAAAGTTTTGTTCCTTTAACCAATTGCAGATTAAAGAATCTCTGAATCTACCTATGACTTATAAGCCCTTACTTTAGGATACCCTGCCTTTTGGGGCTGAACCAATATTTGCCTTCTGTGTACTGATTTATATCTTTAGCTGTAACTACTGCCTCCCTAAAAATGTGTAAAAACAAACTGCAATCCAACTTTCTGGGGTGCACCATCTCAGGACTCCTTGAGGTTGTGTTTTTTGCCAGGCGACAGTCACTCTTATTGGCTCAGAATAAACCTCTTTAAAATATTTTAAAGAATTTGATCTTTATGTTAACTTCATAATTCCAGAAGTAATAAGTGCTAAGAACAAATAACAAAGCCTCTCTGGAGTCCCCTTGGCCAAGAGGAGGTCTCCAAAAGAACAGCATAATAGGACTGAGGGGTGGTGTTGAGGGGACTTCAGTCCGCAGGAAACAGCCCTGACCGAGTCAGATCTCAATATGAAAAGAAGGCAGTCATGAAAGACCTGATGCAGAGTGATCCAAGCCAGTGCTTCTCAACCAGGGTGATCTGAACTCCCAGGAGACATCTGGTTATGTCTGGAGACAACTTTGGTTGTCGCCCCTGAAGAAATGTTCCTGGTATTCATTGGGTTGAAGGCAGGAATACTGCTAAACATCCTACAGTGCACAAGCCGGCCCCCAACAACAAAGAATTATCCAGTCCCAAATATCCATAGTGCTGAGGCTGAGACACCCAAGTCTGGGCTGAGGGACCGCCAAGTGCAAAGGTCCTGATGTGGGAACAAACTTCGTGTTCAAGGACAGAAGGAAGAACAGTGTGGATGAAGAAAAATAAAAAAAAAAAAAAGAGAGAGAAGCGGGAAGCGAGGTGGAGAAGCAGACAGGCCATGCAGATCACACAGGCCCTGATGGGCCATGATGAGAAATGTAAATTTTGCAATGGGAAGCAATTGCAGGAAGATTTAAATGTAGGAAAATGATAATGTTTCACCTGGTTGTTTTTGTTTGTTTGTTTGTTTTTTAGCAGGATTTATTGAGAGGATAGGAAAGCTCCCACAGTGGGAGGGGACCCGAATGAGTTGCCCTCACCTAGTTTTTAAAAATCTCTCTGGCTGCTTTGTGGAGAACGGATGATAGAAGATCAATGATCAAAAGAGACAGGACAAGATGGGAGCTGTTCTTCCTACAGGCCGGCCTAGGCTGCTCTGCCTACGGAGTGGCCTACTCTGTCATTTCAACAAACCAGCTTTTATTTTCCAATGGAAACCCCAGTGATGCATGTGGGTTCTCTGCCTCTGGATTCATTTCTTTAATAAATTTACCATTCATCTTAAAAAGAAAGGAAAAGATGGGGAAGTTACAGTTATGTATCCAAAAAACATTTACTGAGAGCCTAATATATGCAGGGTACTGTTGCAGTTAAAGCAGTGAACAAAACAGGAGAAAATCCTGACAGCATGCAGCTTACATTCTAACAGAAGGGTAGAGTGTGCATAAAAAAAAAAAAATACAGAGTATGTGAGATGATAAGTGCTAGAATATAAATAAAGCTGGAAATGGAAACAGGAGGCTGACAGGGCATCTGATAGTTCCGTTTTAATTGGGATAAGTCAGAATAAGTCTCCCTGAAAGAACTATGAAAGCAGCTATTGAAAGAATCCAAGGAGAAATGGTGCAAGCTTCTAATAGGGTTGCAGTAGAGGGTTAGTGAGAACTGGATGGGCAGATTTTGGAGGCAGAGGTGACAAGTCTTTCTGATGGATTGGGTGTGGAAAAGGTGGCGAGTAAAGAGGGAGTCAAGGATGATGCCTAAACTTCTGACTTCAGGAACTAAAGTGGATAGATACAGAGGGCTGTGTGGAAACGTTAATTGTGAGATGCTTATTGGACATTCAAGTGAAAATGTCAAGTATCAAGTAAGATAATATAAATAAAGAAAATCCTGGCGATATGGAGGAGTGTAGTACCAGGGATATAAATCTGGGAGTCACTGGCATACATTTGAACTTGAAAACTGTAAGATCTAGAATGAGTCTACCTAAGGAATGAGCACAGATGGACAAGAAGGCCTCAAACGGAGCTGTTAAGACACTCCAGATCAAGGGAGTAGAAGGCCCAGGAAAGAAGATCAAGAAAGAATATTCTGTGAAGTAAGAAAGACAAAAATTACCAGGTATAATGGAAGCCTAAGGAAGAAAGTGTTTATTTCAAGAAAGCAATGAAGGAATGAATATGCAACATGTAAAATGATTCTAATAAGGACAGCACAGAGATCGTTGTTTTGGCAGGAGAGTTGCAGGGGACCTTGATAAGAGAGGTTTGATAGAATGGTAGGGATGAAAACATCACTGGAGTGGGTGGCGGGGGCAATGAGAAGAGTATAAACCACTCTTTCAAGACATTTTACCATGAAGGGAATAGAGAAACAGAGACATAGCTGGAGAGTGATTGTATTTTCCTAATCTAAACCACATCTATCTTTCTTTGAGCTGGGGCAAAAATCTGGTCGCCCTACTTCCTCTCTTATCCCCTATGATCCATTCTCCAAATGGTACCAGGAAACTTTTGAAAATGTAAACCAGATGATGTCACTCTCCTGCTTAAAACCCACCCTTTGTCATGTCCTACAGGGTGCTGGCCTTACCCACCCATCCAAACTTCTCTCCTACTCTTCTCCCCCTTGCTCACCGTGATTTAGATATACTGACCATCTTTCTATCTCAAGCAAATAACGTTCAAGGACGTTTATACCTGTTGTTCTTACTTACGTGATATGGTCTGCTCCCAAATCTCTGCATAACTAGCTTCCCTGTAACTCTGCTCAAATATTCCCTACCTACGAGGCTGTCTGTAGCAGAGTCATCTAAAATAGCCCCCTCCAATTTAGCTCACTCTTTAGCCCACTGCTGTTTTATTTTTCTTATAGCTCTTATCAGTTTCTGAATTTTGTTATTTACTCCCTTATCTACTGTTTGTCTATTTCCCCCATTAAATATAAGTTCCATGAGAATAGAAACCTTATTCTTATTTATCTTTTTATCTCTGATCCCAGCACATATGATGCCAGGTGCATAACAGAAGCTCACGAAAAACAGTTATGTTATGTTTGGACTGGGCGTGGTGGCTCAGCCTATAATCCCAGCACTTGGGGAGGCTGAGGCGAGAAGATTGCCTGAGCTCAGGGATTCAAGACTAGCCTGGGCAACTTGGTGAGACCTCGCTCGTCTCTACAATAAATCAAAGAACAAGCCATGGTGGCGCATGCCCGTAGTTCCAGCTACTTGGAAGGCTGAGGCGGAAGGATCACCTGAGCCCAGCAGGTCAAGGCTGTGGTGGCCATGAGCTTGCCACTGCACTCCAGTCTGGGTGACAGAGTGAGACTCCGACTCAAAAAAAATAATAAGAAAGAAAAACAGTCATGTGCTGCATAATGGCATGGAGGTCAACAGAGGACTGCACGTAAGATGGTGGTCCTGTAAGATGTTTAAGGCTGTATTTTTACCGTGTCTTTTCTATGTTTCGATACACAAATACTATCTTGTTAACAGCTGCCTGAATAATCAGTACAGTACCATGTTGTATAGGTTTGGGTATGTAGCTGGATAGCCCATGTACGGTGTAGGCTGTCCCATCTAGGCTTTTATAAGAACTCTATGATGTTTGCACGACTGCAAAATCACCTAACAACACATTCCTCAAATGAATTCCCACAGTTAAACAATGCATGCCTGTAAATGTTTTTTGAATGAATGAATGCAGTTATATACTGCCAGCTTCTGGTATATCCGGCTCAGAGGTTCAGGCCTAGCATAAAAGGCACCTGGATTCCAGATGAGGAAATTCCTGCCAGTTCCTTCCTTTCAGCTAATGACTCCAAACTTTCCCACTTGCTTTATACCTTGGCAAGCTTTCTGCCTGCCTCAGTGTTTGGATTTTGAAAAAAGGTTTGGGGCTGTTTTCTGTGATCCTGACTGGGAAACCTGATACGACTGTCTCTTGGTATTAGTTCCTTTCTCTGGTGTAACTGTGCAGGGGCAAGACATGTCAATCTCTTACTGCCTGCCCCAATCCACGATGATGTGGCCTCGCTGGGCCCAGGCTCCATCACAGAGTAAAACAAACATCTGCCTCAGTTCTGAAGGTCTCTACCAGCCCAGCCCAAGAAAGATGAGGAGGACTGCTCATGTATTATGAATGTGACTGTGAGATCTCTCAAAGAGACATTCCATCAAGCACTGGAGTGCTTTCCCCATGCTCTGTGGAAATTATACACAAGTGGACACCATGAAAAGTTTTACTATTTAAATTCTGGCTACTCCATTTTTAAACTTTGTCTCTGGGAAGCTGACAGAGAGAGGCTATTGCATCTGAACAGGCAAAATTTATCTTTGAGAATTCTGTTATTTCACTAGGAGGAAGCAGTCTTTCATCGTCCTTGGAAGGCAGTTCTCAATAGGGAAGAAACCTCTTCCACCCATCCTGTACATACCTTCACCCCCTTTTCCCGATTGTTTCTTCAAGTCCCTTCCTGGTTTCTCATCTCCCTCTTTTCATACAGATATTCGATGTGAGTCACTGAAACGTATTTACTTTATAATAATGATAATACTTAACATTTATTGTGCAAGTATTATGTGCTGAACAATTAACCCTTTCCATAGTCCCAAGAGATGGATGCCATTAATTTTTTACAGATTAACAAAACAGACTCACAGTTTAAGAAACTTTCCTTCGGGTCAACCCTACTAGTAGGTGCTCGGAGTCCAGATTAAGAACAAAGAACTACCTGCTTTGAGAGCCCCACATCTTAACCTCTCAGTCCCCAACTCATTAAATGCAGATGGTTCACTAGCCACGTGCAAGGGATACACGCGCTAGCCTCTGGGGATTCAAGATGGGTAGTAAGAGAAGGACCTCTCCATGCTAAATGAGCAGGAGACAGAGAAAGAAATCCTCATGAAACAACACACTGGGTGGAACAATAACAACCTGTGCGTGGTACAAAGGCATCGCACATCCAACATCTGTAAGAAAGGCAGGCGATATCAAGATTCAAGCCCCCTCCCCCCAGGAAGGAAAGGCCTCAGATCCAGAAACCCGAAAGGCAAAATGGCAGTGGCAGGCATTTGCGGCGCATCCCCCGAGGGGATGGCAGCTGGAAGGAGAGGCGCGTGGCAGGCCCGTGGAGACCCTTGCCACACAGCAGCAGCCGGGACCGACCGTTGTGGGGGGCTCCCTGCCAGGGGAGGTGGGGGCTCTGCAGGCGCGGACAAGCTTTCCAGGGGCGGCGGCCGCGAACCCTGCAGGATCACCGATGAGGCGGCCGGGAGGAGCCGCTGGGGACCGGCGAGGGGGTGACGGGCCTCCGGGGGGCGTCGCTGGCACACGCCCCCGACGGTCCCCATCGCAGACGCCTGGATGGGGCGCATGGCCGGGCCCTCCTCCCAGGCCCGCCCGCCTCGGAGCTCGGGAGGGTGGGGACGCCCGGGAAGCATCCGTTGGGTCCCCCTCCCGGACAAGCCGGACTTGCGACGCCGCGGGCCGGGCCGGGACCCCCGGGAGGGTCCCCATCGCAGACGCCGGGCTGCAGGGCGCTAGGGGGCTCGGCGCCTTGGAGGGCCGCGGCGCCACGTTGGAAACGAATCAAAGAAGGCCGGCTTGAAACAAAGGCCGACGAGGGGCTTGGGACGCGAGGCAGAGGAGAGCCCTTACCTCATGGTGGCGGCGCTCGGCGGGCCGTCCGGGCGGCGGCGGTGCCCTCGCTGGATCCCCAGAGCCGGGCCTGCGCGCGGGCGGGCGTGTGCGCATGCGCGAGCGTCGGCCAGGACTCGGCGAGGCTGGGACCCCGCCGCGCAGCCGGTCTTTGTTAAAGGAGGTTCCGGAGCAGGAAAAGGAAACTGGAAAGCGAATCTGATCCTCCAGCGCTCCGAGTCCAGCTCTAAAAACCGAAACTCAACTCTAGGGCTGAGAAACCGCAGCCAGACCTTTGCAGAGCCTAGGGTCGTTCAGAGTAGGATTTGCAACTGGACCTCTCTCTGCACTTGGGTCTTGGCTCTTACCTGCTTTTTGAATGTGCGTGCTGCTTGGTTAACTTTTTTTTTTTTTTAAGTAAAGAAGGACTGAGATTGTTCAACCCCATTTTTGTTGTAAGAGTGGCAGCAATGTTCTTGCCAGCTTTCTACATCCTAAGTCCCTGTTTCCATCCCAGTCGTGTTTCAACAAGCAACACTGTGATGCATTACGCTGCGATGCATTTCACCTATGCTATTATTTCCGTTGGATGTGTTTAAAGTAGATAAATTTGGGGATTAAAATGAAGATACATTTTTCTTTTCAAGAGATTGGTGATACTTAGAGCATTGAATTAATTCCTTTAGTAGATTGCCAAATAGCTTTATACACTCCTACCTACAATTGTAGGTGAGTGATTTTCTTCCATAACCTTCCCAGTGGTGCTTTGTGTAATAAGATCCCAATAAAGATAGGAGTGGTATTGGGAATCTAATCTAATGCCACATACCCACACATTAAAAGTTTTTTCCTCTCTGAATTCATTCATTCAACAAATCTTACTGAGCACTGTGAGAGACAAACTTCATTTAAAGTACTGTCAATATAGCAATAAAATAGGCAAGGACCTTACCCCTTTTTGAGTCAGAGTCTCACTCTGTCGCCCAGGTTGGAGGGCAGTGGCATGCTCCCTGCCACCGTGGCCTCGACCTGCTGGGCTCAGGGGATCCTTCCATCTCAGCCTTCCAAGTAGCTAGAACTACAGGCATGCACCACCACGCCCGGCTGAAGGACCGTATCTTTATGGAGTTAATGTCTGTATTCAAAACCTCAATATTCTGTCCATCATTCGTCTTTACTACTGATTTTTAATTTTAAAAAAACATATTGCACTAAAATACTGTCTATCTTTATTACTGAGCTTCTGGTAACCCCACCCCCTAAAATCCTTCACTTAGGGCAATCACTTTTTACAGCTTGTTTTGTAGCTGTACTGTCTAATACAGAAACCACTAGTCACACGTAGCTATTAAGAACCTTCATTTTTAACTTAATCTAAGTTTAAAAACTGATCATTTTTAGTAGAAAACTTTAAAGAATATTTGAAAAAACTTAGGTGAAAATCTTTTTTTAGTTGCAAATTTTATGAAATCTAAATACAGATCAAGTATTTCCAATGAGAATTTGGCATTTAATTTGAGATGTGCTATAATCTCACTCCTACTGTTTCAAGGACAATAGACGAAATCAATACTAAAAGAAGTCAAAATATTAAAAAATTCATAATAGTTGTAATATAATAATAATTAGATAATTGGTACAAAATGAATTGGAAGCCCAAAATGTGTAGATTTTCTTGTGGTGTTCTGTAGTAAGTCAAGATAATGGCCCGCTAAAGATGGCTCACACCTATAATCCCAGCACTTTGAGAGGCTGAGGTAAGAGAATTGCCTGAGCCCATGAGTTTGAGAACAGCCTGGGCAACTTGGCGAGACCTATCTCTACAATAAATAAAAAAATTAGCAGGGTGTGGCGGTGCACACCTGTAGTTTGAGCTACTTGGAAGGCTGAGGCAGAAAGATCGCCTGAGCCCAGCAGGGTGAAGCTGCGGTGCGGTGATCCTGAGTGTGCCACTGGACTCCAGCCTGGGTGACAGAGTGAGAGACTCCAACTCAAAAGAAAAAAAAATGTCTATGCCGAATCCCCAGAAATTGAACACATTACTTTATATAACAAAAGGACCTTGCAGATCTTATTAAATTAAGGATTTGGGGGTGGGGAGATTATCAAAGATTATCCAGGTGAGCCTAGTGTAATTGCAAGAATTCTTAAAAGAAAGAGATAAGGCCAGGTGTGGTGGTGGTTCAAGCCTGTAATCCCAGCACTTTGGAAGGCAGAGGCGAGAGGTCTGCCTGAGTCCAGGGTTCAAGACCAGACTGGGCAACTTGGCGAAACCTCATCTTTACAGTAATAACAACAATATTAATAATAATAATAAATTAGACGGCCTTGTGGCATGTGCCTGTATTTCCAGCATCATGAAAGACTGAGGCAGAAGAATCGCCTGAGTCCAGCAGGGCGAGGCTGCGGTGGCCGTGAGCCGGCTGCACTCCAGCCTGGGCAACAGTGAGACTCTGACTCAAAAAAAGAGGCAAGAGGGTGGGCATGGTGGCTCATGCCTGTAATCTCAGCATTTAGGAAGCCTGAGGTGAGAGGATTCCTTAAGCCCAGGTGTTCAAGAACAATCTAGGCAACACATCAAGACCTCATGTGAAGGAAGGAAGGAAGGAAGGAAGGAAGGAAGGAAGGAAGGAAGGAAGGAAAGAGAGGAAGGAAGGAAGGAAAGAAGGAAGGAAAGAGAGAAACTAGCAGGCTATGGTGGCACACACCTAGTATTCCCAGTTGCAAGGGAGGCTGAAAGATTGCCTGAGCCCAGGAGGTCAAAGCAGCAGTGAGCCATGATCATGCCATTGCCCTCCAGCCTAGGTGAAGAGTGAGACTCTGACAAAAACAGAAAAAAACAAATAGGCAAGAGAGTCAGAGGGAGAGAAGGCCACATGAAGAAGGAAGCAGAGAGACATTTGAAGATGCTACAGTGTTGGCTTTGAAGATAGACAGATGAATCATCAAGCAAAAGATAAAGGCAGCCTCTAGAAGTTGGAAAAGGCATAACAAAGGGTGTCCCCTAGACCAGGAGTCCCCAGCCCCCGAGTCACAGTCTGCTGACTGTCTGTGGCCTGAAAGGAACTGGGCCACATAGCAGGAGGTGAACAGCAAGCAGGCAAGTGAAACTTCATCTGTATTTCGAACTGCTCCCCATCACTCTCATTACCACCTGAGCTCCGCCTCCTGTCAGGTCAGCTGCGACATTAGATTCTCATAGGAGTGCGAACTCTGTTGTGAATGGTGCATGGGAGAGCTCTAGTCTGCGCACTACTTAAGAGACTGGTGAGTATCTGAGTTGGAACTGAGGCAGTGATGCTAGCCCTGGGGAGTGGCTGCAAATACAGGTTAACATGAGCAGTGAGGTTGAACTACACAGAAACCATAATAAATCAATTGCCTGCAGATGCAAATCAAAATACTATTTCATTAGTTCATAATATATTACAATGTAGTAATAATAGAAATAAAGTGCACAATAAATGTAATACACTTGAATCATCCCCAAACCATCCCCCCATCCTGGATCATGGAAAAATTGTATTCCACGAAACAATCCCTGATGGCAAAAAGGCTGGCGACCATTGCCCTAGAGACTCTGGAGGAGCATAGCTGTCTCAGTACTTTGACTTTGGCCTAGTGAAACTCATTTTGAACATCTGACGTACAGAACTCTAAGATAATAAATTTGAGAGGTTTGAAGTCACTAAGTTTCTGGTAATTTGTGACAGCCACAATAGGAAACTAAGATATACATCTTCCCTTAAAATATACAAGAATGAAAAATCAATAATGTTTTTCCTGCTAACAATACTATTTGTTGTGCATTGTCTTTTAAAAATGTGATTATTCATAATTAAAAGTGATTGCTACAGCTGGTGTCTGAGATTATTTTTCATATTCTTGTCTAGATCAGTATCAGCAAATGACTTAATCAACAGAACTTTGAATAAAATGGCATGAAACAAGAGAAATTCCTTGGAACAATTTGACATCGAATTAAACTTAAATATCTTCATGGAAAGAGATGACCTTTAATTGATTGTATATTTATTTTACTGTCTCTTACTTACAAACAGTAAGGTTTGGAAAAAATATCTTCCTGTTCAGTATCTAGCAATGAAAACAATCTGCTGATAATGTCGACTTAAATCACAAGATTTATAAGTTTGAAAATGAGAATTTTATTTCTTAGAAAGGGTTATGGCATGCAGCCTGGGGGCAGAGCCTGGGGAGAGCCCAGGTACAGGCACTTTGAGGGAAGGTGGGTGGTACAAGGATTTTATGCTTGGTAGCTGGGCTAGAACATACATATGTAATAGGTTATAGGAGAGGCTATGAGGGGAAGTCCTGTGCATCCATAGTAAGCAAGCACACATGTTAAATATGTTCCATGTTCACCTTGGAGACTTAACATCCATATGCAGTTATATTAGGCTCTGTATGTCAAAAGGTAAACTGGAGGACAC
This sequence comes from Carlito syrichta, assembly GCF_000164805.1. NCBI lineage: Eukaryota > Metazoa > Chordata > Mammalia > Primates > Tarsiidae > Carlito > Carlito syrichta. The sequence goes on along the minus strand of NW_007150639.1, from coordinate 22,244 downwards.
AGAAATGCCCTGGATGTAGCCTCCATGGATCAGCCAGAACCAGTCCACGTGGTTGGCAGTCATCTATAAGGAGGGAATGTGGGTCACTTGTCTCCCTGAAACAGCAAAAGGGGAGTCTAGCTGCTGTGCCAGGGGTTGGCTGAAGTCAGTGGATGAGCAAGTCTTCTGTTCTTTCTGTTCCAAGGTTGGTTTCTGTTCTACTCTTAGCAAAAAAAAAAAAAAAAAAAAAAGGCAGTTAGCAAGGGAGGGAATATCATGACATGTGGCTGACCTCTCATATTGTCATGGCCAGAAAACTTAGTTTTTAAGTTTTTCTGGAGTTTCCTTTGGTCAAGAGCATCTGTCCAGAAGGTCGTGGCTTCAGATTTCATTTTTATGTCACAATGAAACAAATGAATAAAGCATTTCAGTGTGTATATATTCAGTATTTTATTTGCTACAAATCGATCCAACAAACTTTTTTTCTACTAAATAGCATCCACACAAATGGTTTTCTCTTTCTCATGCACACCATTCTGTTTCCTGCTTTTCTGAATACAACTAATATTTTATCAGATTTCAGTAATCGTTCAAAAATTACATCACTACAGCGAATTACACAATGTGTTTCTGAAAGCAGCAAGCATAAAAGATGGACAATACATATTGACCGAAAATTCAATGAAATGTGCGAGTGGCCACTCTCTTGGTGCCTAGGGATCCTGCCCCACTGAGTTCTCCCAGTCAACAGCCAGTCTCAGAGCCTTTTCATAGTACTCCAGTGCCTCATTCAGGTTTCCTTTCATCTTGTGAGCAAACCCAAGGAGGCTCAAACTTTCCAGGTCTGATTCATTTCTCTGAAGTTTCCTGAAAGCCAATTTCTTCAAAGAATAGATACTTTTATCCCATATAATGGATGCCCTTTTTATTTGTATTGCTTTTAAATAATGGATCATTGCATCGGCTTCAGATTTCTTTTGAAATTCCTGAAATTGGCCATAGCTGAAATGTATGTTTTGCATTGTTTCTTCTACTACTGGTTTCATGCGTAGCACTTTGTGATAAGTGTCTTCAGCTTTTCTGTAATTGCCTGCTTCTACATACATTTTTGCCAGGTGTACATAAGCAATCTCAAAGGTGGGCTTGAATTCCACGGCAGATTCAAAATGAAATATGGCTGAATGTCGAAATCTGTCTATCTTTTCCCTATCTTGCCCTCTAGGTCGCATGCTGGTAGCTTCCTTAATTTGGATGATTTGTGCCCTATAGCAAAGCCCTATCTGGTGATGCAGGGGGGCGGAGGAGGGTGTGGCCTCCAAGGCTTTTTTTAAGAGCTGAAGTGCTGTATCCAGACTGCCTTTTTTCCTGTAAAACTTGGCTGCAAATCGAAGGACATAGGCCTGGGAAGACGTGCTGTCCAGACCCTCTTCAATGTACCTTTCTCCTTCAGCTGTCCGTCCTAAATCTTGAAGCTTCAGGGCAAGGAGAACCTTAATATATACATTTTCTGGATTTAGCTTGAGAGCCTGTTCTAGGGGCTGCAGAGACAATGTCTTGTGACCCTTTGATACTAATCTAAAGTTATCCAGGCGATACATGGTGATTGCATACCCGGCGCTGAATTCAGGGTTGTCAGGGTCCACTACCAGAGCCTTTTCAAAGCAGGCCTTGGCCCGTTCATAATTTTGTCCTCCACATTTCAGTAAGGCCCATCCTTCCTTACTGTCCACTTCAGGACACTCCATTCTATAGCGAAAAAGACTTGTAAACTTCTTGCAAGTGTTCTCCACCTTGTCCAGGTAAGTCTGGGCTTCTGTCAACTTGCCCATGTGGTAATACACCCAAGCAAAGTTGCCCCAGGTCACCAGACTGTTCACATCTGCTTGATCGGTTTGTCCTCTCTGGATTAAGTCTTCAGCCTCTGTCAAGCTCTCCAGGGCTTCCTCATTCTGGCCTTTCAAGTGTTTCACATAGGCCAGTAGGTTGTGCATTCCCACATTTTGCTTGGAGTCTAGGAACTCAATCTGGTCCCAGGCCCTGTTTTCTAAATCAGGCATTTCATTGTCTTCAATTTGCAACTCCCATGTGAAGTGACATCTCAACTGCTCCAGGCTATCCTTGATCTGATGATCATCAGCACTTTTACTGTAAAAACAAAAGCAGATTTCCTTGGTTAGGTGAGGAACAGGCAAAACATAATAGTCAGATAAAACACTTTGTGGGGCTTGGTGGGCATTGCTGCAAGGAATGTATTGGGGGCTTCGATGCGTGAGTTTTAAGCCTGTGGGTCTTGGTAGGACAGGGAGGAGGCTGGGAAGTTCGCCATAATTTTGAAGACATGGCCTGGCTGCAAGAGTTTGGTCATGGAACAGTTTCTGAGTGCCAAATACCTGCCAGGCACTACCCTGGATGCCAGGGACACCCTGTGAACAAGCAAACAAGGGCCTGGTTCTCTAAAGCTGACAGCCTAGTGGGCAAAGCCAACCATAAATAAGTCAACAAGCAAGATTGTCCAAGGAGGTTAAGTGCTTTAAAGAAATGTAGATGGGATCATGGAATGGATCTAAATGAGGAGGTAATAAACCTTATGAAGGTCTGGAGTAGAGTGTTCCAGGCAGAGAGACTAGCATATGCAAAGGTCAAATAGTAGGAAAAAACTTAGCAAGGTCAAGGAAAAGAAACAAAGGCCCCTGTGAGTGGAGAAAGAGAGGGCAGGATGAGAATGGAGGCAGATGAAGCCAAGGACTTAGGATCCAAATCTTCTAAGTTTTATTCCTAGGAACAAGAATAAGGAGTTCGCTTTGACCTGGAACTCGGTGGAAAATGATTGAAGGTTTCCAGGCAGATGAGTGACACGTTCTGACTGATGACTTTAAGATTACTCCTGGCCCCTCATTACAAAGATGTGTCTCTTCTGTTGCGCTTGAGCAGTGAGAATGTGTGAAACCAGACTGATGGGCATTAAAGTCAGCCCTATTGTATAGATATGAAAAGCTGAACCTCAGGGAGGTGAAGAGACTTGGCCTTTTAAGAACCCAGATCTTCCAACTCCATTTCATGCCTTCAGAATCTTCATCTTAGTGTCCAGATATAATAATTGTCACTTTCTAAAAACGCTTCAGATATTTTCTTTTGCTTTTGATGGTGGTTCACTAAATTTGGGTGCATCAGGGAGTTTGTTAAAATTCACAAAACACCTGGGTGCTGTGGCTCATGCCTGTAAACACAGCACTTTGGGAGGCAGAGGTGAGCTCTACAAGAAATCTCATCTCTACAATAAGTCAAAAAATCAGCCAGGCATAGTGGCACATGCCTGTGGTTCGAGCTACTTGGAAGACTGAGTTGGAATGATCACCTGAGCCCAGCAGGTTGATACTGCAGTGGCTGTAAGAGTGCCATGGCACTCCAGCCTGGACAACAGAGTGAGACTTTGACTTGATTCAAAAAAGAAAGAAAGAAAGAAAGAAAAAATTCCCCAAACAAAAACATATAAAAGCTGTCAAAAAAAAAAAAAAGCAAGAAACCACCCTATATTTTAGTGCTTATCCTTGAAATGAGTACCCTTATTAGGTTTACTTTGGAAACCTTTATGTTTTAGAATACTCATGAACTGTTAATGTAGTTTGTTTGGCTTCATACACTGGCTCCAGCACTTTCTAGCCAAGCAAGCACTCTGTGCTCCACAGCCCCCCTTGTAAAAAGGGGATAACAAATGGTATTTATCACACTGGGTTTTGTGAGGATCAGTAAGTCTATAAATGCAAAGTACTTAGAGCACATTACATGTTATATGAGAATTTCTTTTCTTAATACTGAGGTAATTAGGACAGAGATCAGTGAGCATGTAGAACCTTAAGAAACATTATTGATTTTAGGACCTCATTCTTTATAAAAACTAGAAAATTGGGGTAGGGCATGGTGGTTCACGCCTATAATTCCAGCTCTTTGGGAGGCTGAGGTGAGAGGATTGTCTGAGCCCACGGGTTCGAGACCAACCTGGGCAACTTGGCGAGACCTCATCTCTATAAAAAAAAAACAAAAAAAACAGGCATATTGGTGCATGCTGGTAGTTCCAGCTACTTGGAAGACTAAGATGGAAGGTTCACCTGAACTCAGCAGGTTGAGGCTGCGGTGGCCATGAGAGTGCCACTGCTCTCATGGCCTGGATGACAGAGTGAGACTCAAACTCAAAACAAAACAAAACAAAAACTAGAACATTGTCATCGGTCCAACCAAATGTATGTATAATTCTGCATCACTTTTTTCAGGCGAGGAAACCTATAGAACCATTGACAGAGATATGAAATTGGTCTCTCACTATATCCTCCCCATGCTAAACATTTATGGTCCCACCTGTCACCTCCTCTCTTGGTCCCCCATAGCCCTTGGTAACCACTAATTTGTTCTTCATCTCTATAATTTCAAGAATGTCATGTAAATGGAAACTGTCATTAAAAAAGGGAGTTTAACATACAAAACGCATTGTAAAATACCACATGAACAGAATGGAGGAGAAAATCATACGATCATCTCAATTGATGCCAAAAGACATGTAGACAAAACTCAACACCAGTTTATGATTTTAAAAAAACACTCAACAGACTACTAATACAAGGAAACTACCTCAACACAGCAAAGGCCATAAATGAAAAATCCATAGCTAGCATCATATTCAATGGTGAAAAGCTGAAAGTTTTTCCTCCAAGATCAGGAACTAATAAGGATGTCCAGCTTCACCACTTCCTTTGCACATGGTACTAGAAGTTCTAGCCAGAGCAGATCGGAAAGAAAATAAAATAAAGGTAAACCAAAGCCGGGCTCGGTGGCTCAGTCTGTAATCCTGCGCCTTGGGAGACTGAGGTGAGTGGATT
>NW_007150639.1:17057-17374 GCF_000164805.1 Carlito syrichta | reverse complement strand
CTGGGCGACAGAGTGAGACTCCAACTCAAAAAAAAAAAAAAAGACAACCGAATTGGAAAGGAAGAAGTAAAATGATCTTCGTTTATAAATGACATAATTTTATACGTAGAAAATCATAAAGATTCCACACATAAGCTATTAAAACTAATACACCAATTCAGCAAAGTTGCAGGACACAAAATCAACATGTAGAAATCAGTTGTGTTTCTTTACAGTAATGACAAACAATCCAAAAAGGAAATAAAGAAAAGAATCCCATTTACAGCCGGGCTTGGTGGCTCAGCCTGTAATCCCGCACCTTTGGGAGGCTGAGGTGA
>NW_007150639.1:11660-16797 GCF_000164805.1 Carlito syrichta | reverse complement strand
CAGAGTGAGACTCCAGCTCAAAAAAAAAAAAAAGAATCCCATTTACAATAGCACCAAAGGAAGGATAGGATATTTTGAAACAAGCTTAACCAAAGAGGCCAAAAACTTGTACGCTGGAAATACCAAGACATTGCTGATGCTGGGTGCAGTGGCTCATGTCTGTAATCCCAGCACTTTGGGAGACCTAGGCAAGAGGTTTGCCTGAGCCCAGGGATTTGAGATCAGCCTGGCAAGTTGGTGAGATCTCATCTCTACAATAAATAAAAAAATTAGGCAGGCATGGTGGCACACGACTATAGTTCCAGCTACTTGGAAGGCTGAGGTGGAAGAATCGTCTGAACCCAGCAGGTGGAGGCTGTGGTGGCTTTTTGTGTGCCACTGAACTCCAGCCTGGGTGACAGAGTAAGACTTCAACTCAAAAAAAAAAAAAGACATTACTGAAAGAAATGAAAAAGACAAAAAAAGGGAAAGACATCCAACAACAAATGCGTTTTCTATGTTTGGGTGCTTACAAATGGCCGACTTCTTGCAGCATTTTCACATGGCCATTCCTCAATGGCAGAGAGAGAGAGAGAGAGAGAGAGAGAGAGAGAGAGAGAGAGAGAGAGAGAATGAATGAGAGTGCCTCTGGTTTTTCTTCCACTTTTGTTTTGAGTTGGAGTCTTACTCTGTAGCCCAGGCTGAAGTGCAGTAGCATGCTCACGGCCACCGCAGCCTCCACCTGCCGGGCTTAGGCAGTCCTTCCGCCTCAGCTTTCCAAAGCTACAGGCACATGCCACCATGCCTGGTTAATTTTTTAATTTATTGTAGAGATGAGGTCTCGCCAAGTTGCCCAGGCTGGTCTCAAACCCATGGGCTCAGGCAATCCTCTCACCTCGGCCTCCAAAAGTGCTGGGATTATAGGGGTTAGCCATCATGCCTGGCCTTTTCCTCTTCTTAAAAGGACATTAGCCCCACTGGATTAAGGCCTCACATTTATGACTTTACTTAACCTTTATTACCTCCTTTTTAACCCTTTTAACTCTATCCAAATACTGTTCATATTAAGGGTTAAGTCTTCAACACATGAATTTGAGTGGAGGACATAACTAAATTTATAATAATGGTGAAATAATTGTTGACAAAAGTTCCAAGACCACTGAATGGGGGAAAGATAGTCTTTTTAAGAAATGATGAAGAAAATGAATATCTGAATGTAAATGATAAAGCTGGACCCTTATCTTATCCATCAAAAATTAACTCAAAATGAATGAAAGATCTAAATTTAAGACTTAGATATATAAAACCAGGATAAAAATTAGGGGAAAATCTTCATGACATTGGATTTGATGATGATTTCTTGGCTACAATACCAAAAGGATAGGCAAGAACAGTAAACCTAGATAAGATGGACCAAAATTAAAAACTTTTGTGGGCCCGGCCTGGTGGCTCTGTAATCCCAGTACTTTGGGAGCTGAGGTGAGTGGATTGTCTGTGCCTGCAGGTTCCAGACCAACCAAGGCAACTAGGCAGGACCACATCTCTAAAACAAACAAACAAACAAACAAATAAATAAACCAGGCATAGCTCGTGCCTGTAGTTCTAGCTGTTTGGAAGGCTGAGGTGGAAGGATAAGCTGAGCCAAGCAGGTTGAGGCTGTAGTGGCCGTGAGTGTGCCACTGCACTAAAGCCTGGGCAACAGAGTGAGACTCAAACACACACAAAAACCCCACAAAAACCAGAAAAAACACTTTTGAATATCAAAGGACACTACCAACAAAGTGACAGGACAACTCACAGAATGAGAGAAAATATTAACCAATCATATATCTGATAAGAGAATGATATCCAGAAGAAATAAAGAACCCCAATATCTCAGCAACAACAGCAACAAAACTGAGTTAGCACTAGGCAATGGACTTAAGTAGAGATTTCTCCAAAGAAAATATACAACTAGCCAATAAACCCATGAAAAGATGCACGACATCACTAATCATAAGTAAAATGCAAATCAAAACCACATAAGACACCACTTCTGAACTATTAGCGTGGCTACTATTCAACACCAACAATAGAAAATAACAAGCATTGGTGAGGATGTAGAAAAACTAGAACACTGTGTGGTGCGGGTGAGAATGTGAAGGGATGAGCTGCTGTGGAAAATGGTAGAGTAAGTCCTCAAAAAATTAATTATAGAATTACCCTTTGGGTAAGGGATGGTGGCTCACGCCTATAATCCCAGCATTTTGGGAGGCCAAGGTGAGAGGAATGCCTGAGCCCACGAGTAGAAACCAGCCTGGGCAACTTGGTGAGACCTCATCTCTACAATAAGTCAAAAATAGCAGGGTGTGTTGGTGCATGCCTGTAGTTCCAGTTATTTGGAAGGCTAAGGCAGAAGGATCGCCTGAGCTCAGTAGACTGAGGCTGCAATGGCCGTGAATGTGCCATTGCACTCCAGCCTGGAGGACAGGTGAGACTCTGACTCAAAAACAGAAACAAAACATTCTGGAGATGAAAGGTAGAGATGGTTGCACAATATAGTGAGTATACTCAAGGTCATGGAACGTACATTTAAAAATAACTAAAATGCTAAATTTTATGTTATGGACATTTTACCATAGTCCAGGTGCAGTTGTTCTAAGCAAGGCACACAGAAAAATAATAAAAATGTGAAAAATCTCTGTAATACAGATGGTGAAGACTCCGATTCTACAGTATATAAAGTGTGTTTGCAAATTGATACTAATTCAACAGAGCATCAGAAATCTCTAAGAAGAGATAATTTGTGGATGAGCAGATAGATATAAATGGACAAGAAATGTGGGGAAAAAATGCCCCAAGTCCCTAGCCATTAGGGGAATGCAAATTAAAGAAATGGTAACTTAGGGGCAGCCACTTCAGGTCCCCTGTCACTGTGGGAGCTTTCTGGTCCTCTCAGTAAATCCTGCTTTAAAAAACAACAGTAATTTATAACTTTTTTCTTCACAGACTGGCAAAAGGTTAAATGGGTGAGAACACAATGTCTGCAACCATACATTGTCATGGCTTTTATGAAGGTCAATCTGATTACAGTCATTAAATAGAAAACACACATTTCCTTCAACAAAGTAATTCCCCCCTACTGTTGCCAATAATACAGTAACATACTGTCCATGTTTATAGCTTAGGTGTGTGGTAGGCTATACCATGTAGGTTTGTGTAAGTGCAATCTATGATGTTTGTACAACGATGAAATTGCCTAAACACATGTCTCAGAAAGTATCCCCACTGTTAAGCTTACATGATTGTGGAAATATCAGCTACATAGGTTTCTCTTGAGGATTAAATGCAATAATTTCCATAACACTTTTAGAGGCCAGGTTTGCACTTAATGAGCATCCCGGAAGTGAGAGCTATTTTGTATCATTTATTGTGATGATGATTAACATTTATGGAGCAGAATTGATCACAGGGCTTCAATTGTGCATTTTCTGGAACTTTTCCCCTTCAAAATTTTGCTCAATGGCACACTGAGAAGACATTTGCAAGTCCGTATTAATGAACGACTTTGTAATCAACTGATCCAGGAGTTATGTGAATGACGATTCAGTTGGCACAATATAGAAATTCCCACAATAGGCTCTTTAGGAAGGGAAGATGTGGATAAAACTCCAGTCTAGACCCAGGGAAAGGAAGATACCAGGGATTGGCTGAGAGCCTGGCCTTTCCAGGGAAGAGTTAATCTGCTAATACCAAATCCAGTCCGACTCAGTAGGCCAGATAGGTGAGCCCAGCAGTGCAGAAAGTGAGACCAGTTTCTTCTGGAAGAAGGTCGTGAGCCTCTCCTACCACATTCCCACAATATTTCTCCCAAGACATCCGAGAGGTCCCAAGACTGAGTTTTTCACAGTCTTGTGGGTCCTGCATTTTCTCCATGGTGGAGAGTCAGCAGAAAGCAATGACTCTACCCAGACAAGCTGTCCGTTCCTTCCCCAGATCAGTCAGAAGGGTGTCTGGTGGAAAAGACTGAGCTTGGGCTCACTTTCTCCCTTCCTGTAAAACTCTTCTCCCATTTCCCTTCCCTTCTTTGGGCCATAGCATGAGGTGAACTTCCTCAGGCTCATGCTAATAAAAATAAAAATGCACGAATGAAACAATTTATGTACTTCTGAGTGTGCACACACATGCACACATTCAGTCCATAAGCAGATCATCAAATAAAAGAGTTAGGAGACTTGACCTCGCCTAGACCAAACCTGTAGAGATAGGATTTAATTCTTTTTTTTTCCCCCAAAAGCAGAGAAGCAGGGAAATCCTTACCTCATGGTTACGCGAGTCAGGCAGCAGTTCTGAGTGTTTTGTTTAGTAGGGCTCCTCTGATGTTCGGCCTGTATGTCTTGTGATTTTTAGGTAAGCTTAAGCCCTGGGGCAAGGGCGTATAAGGACACCGAACAGCAGGGAATTAAATAAGCTGTGTTGTGTCTTTGCAAGTTCAAAAACAAGAGGGAACGGGAAGCAGAACGTGAAACTGAAACTAGCCCAGTTCCTGATCCTTTTGTCCTGTTTTTGAAACAACTGAGAGAAGGCTGGTGAATTTGTTTCACGGATATGTGAATTCCTCTCTCCTGGGAGCAAGTGAGAGGATAAAAATAGACTTAGGAGCTATTGAGAGACCCACGAAACCAAGAAACTTAAAAAACAATACTTGCTGTAAAAGTAGTGTTTAGTTCACTATATTTCATATATCCCTACCTCATGTTTACTATATATTTTGTGTATTCCTACCTCATGTATTTTATGAAATCTTAGTACTTTAAATTCTACCTCAAATGAAATCTAAGTACTTTAAATCCTACCTCAGACCCTGTAGAATTAGGCATATGTCGGTGCCGGGTCGTGACCAATTGTATAATGGCGTAAGTAGTGTTTATATTTAGAACTCTTGGGTTAAGCATTGTCAGCCCCAAATTAGTAGGCTAACTTCTGCTTTTACGACGGGATGTAAATGATAAAGCGATAAGCCCCTTTCAGACATTCCTACAAGGTGGCAGCAGACTCAGAGGCACCAGCTGCTCTCTATCACCTGTTTTCATCCCAGTGATAATTTACATGCAGTGGCTATGTAAACCTGAAGGGAACAAAGACTTGTATAAAAGAAACCGCCTTGCTATAATACGCT
>NW_007150639.1:8566-11095 GCF_000164805.1 Carlito syrichta | reverse complement strand
TGGAGTCTCACTCTGTCGCCCAAACTGGAGTGCAGTGGCCGCTCCCGGCCACCGCAGCCTTGACCTGCTGGGCTCCGGCGATCCTTCTGCCTCAGCCTTCCGAGTAACCGGAATTACAGGCATGCGCTACCACGCCCGGCTGATTTTTTGATTTATCGTAGAGATGAGGTCTCACTGCCCAGGTGGGTCTCGAACCCGCGGTCTCAGGCAATCCACTCACCTCAGCCTCCCAAAGGCGCGGAATTACAGGCTGAGCCACCGAGCCCGGCAAGGAGATGCTTTTTAGTGTGAAGTCCAGGATCCTAGAGTCCAAAGAGTCCTGTGAAAATCAGCTGGGTGAACTTGCTAAAGTCATGCCACTTCCTCTGCATCTCTATGTGCTCACTGGGTACCAGCAATGGTTCATTCTGTGGCACAAAATTCTGTACATCTCTGAGTCTTAACCTAATGTTGCTGCCGTTTTCTGAGAAGTTGTGTCTCACAGATTATTCTCTTGCATGCCTTTGGATATCTTTCTGGAGAATGGCCTGTGACAATAAGCAACCTGTAACCTCTTCCTTAATCATAGGAACAAATAAAATATATGTGCTAGCAACTTGAGTCTTCAAAGAAAACATGGTAGGCCTGAAGAAAGCATTTTTCTTATTTTCAGTGCCCTCTAGTCCAGCCATCTAAGGTGTCCTGAGGCACCTCAGATGATCATTGTAGCTATGGAAGATTGTCACAGCTGTGTCCAGTCCTCTTGGGATGATGCCACCCTGACTTGGCCTACCTCAAACTGGTCCATGTGATTTTGTGTGCTCATACTAAGAGATTAAGGGGAATAAGGCTGTGCTGAGACTGAGATTCTGGGCACAGATTTGGTTTTTGCCAAGCTTCTGCTTCTCTCTACTTTGTGCTGGAAATTACTCTACTTTCCTGATACATGTAGTAAACAGATCATTCTCCAGTAGTGTCCACAAAGCAAACTTACCCCCAGTCACAGTTAATGTAATCAACAAAAGCCCTTTCTTGAGAGGGATTAGACTTACTTCTCAGAAAAGCTGGATTTGAAAAGTGTTAGACCTGTAACAGATAAGTTTGGGTGTCATTGTCAACCATGTTTTCCCATGCAGCCTAATAATGATAAAAACAGAGAACGCTTATTCACAAACTGAGAAAAATATCAAGTAATTGAGCTTAGAGAAATAGAACTGAGAGATGGAACATTCTGAAAGACAAAAGAGGTCTTCTGTCCACAGGTGTACCGTCAAGTGTCAAGAGGTGGCTGTGCACAGTGGCTCACACCTGTAATCCCAGCACTTTGGAAGGCAGAGGCAAGTGGACTGCCTGAGCCCAGGGGGTTGAGACCAGCCTGAGAAACTTGTTGAGACCGCATCTCTACAATAAATTTAAAAAAATAACTGAGCATGGTAGTGCATAGCTGTAATTTCAGCTACTTGGACGGCTGAGTTGGAAAGGTCACCTGAGCCCAGCACGTTGAGGATGTGGTAGCCGTGATTGTGTCACTGCACTCCAGCCTGGATGACATAGTGAGACTCTGACTCAAAAAGAAAAAAAAAAAGGAGTCAAGACCATATAGAGTGTTTCATGAAGTTTCCAGATGAGTACTGAGTAGTGTGAAACCAGGCTACGAAGGACTGTGGGTTTGGGACCATAAATGTTCCTAGTGCTGCAGAAACCTAGCACTCGGAACCAGATCCACCTCAAATTCTAAAGAAAAGCATCAGCCCTTTGCTGCCTATCCCGAAAGTCAGTGGCTGAATTCCGGATAACAGCATAAAAAAGGAGAATTAAGAGAGGTAATTCTATTTTCAGCCAGCTTCCTCTATATAGGAAGACCCTCCTATCAAATACAAAAATCTAACTGTAATTAAGTAACGAGACTTTTGGCTGTAATTTTTGATTTCAACTCAACAGAAATGAATGTCCAACAGGACACTTGATGGTACAGGAATGAAGGAAAGAAACCAGTACCAAGACAGCCTCCTCACCCCTGTGCACTGGGGCAGGAGGTCAAAGCAAGTTGCTGTGGCTTAGAATAGAAAACCTTCTAATGCTCCAGCATGGACACCCACATTCTGAATCCGATTCCAACTCAACCTCAAAAACAATTCATGGAATTTGAGTTTAAATACTTAGCAACTACCTGGTACATAGATGCATGCAAAGAAGAGGTGATTACTATTATTATTATGTTCAGTCATCGAGTTAGAAACGATGCTGTCTACCTTGTCTTTTAAAATAAGAAGCAGAGCCGGGCTCGGTGGCTCAGCCTGTAATCCCGCGCCTTTGGGAGGCTGAGGTGAGTGGATTGCCTGAGCCCTCGGGTTCGAGACCCGCCTGGGCAGCGAGACCTCATCTCTACAATCAATCAAAAAATCAGCCGGGCGTGGTGGCGCATGCCTGTAATTCCGGCTACTCGGAAGGCTGAGGCAGAAAGGATCGCCAGAGCCCAGCAGGTCGAGGCTGCGGTGGCTGGGAGCGGCCACTGCACTCCAGTCTGGGCGAAGAGTGAGACTCCAACTC
>NW_007150639.1:0-8447 GCF_000164805.1 Carlito syrichta | reverse complement strand
AACACAAAAAAAAAAAAAAAAAAAAGAAGCAGGCTGGGCACAGTGGCTCAGCCTGTAATCCCAGCACTCCGGGAAGCCGAGGCAAAAGTATTGCCTGGGTCAGGGAGTTCAAGACCAGCCTGGGCAACTTGGCGAGACCTCGTCTATGCAATCAATCACAAAAATTAGCCAGGCATGGTGGCATTCATCTGTAGTTTCAGCTACAGACTCCAAAAACAAAACGAAATAAAACAAAACAATGAAATGAGCACTTCAAATAGTCAAATGTTCTCCCTCCCAAATCCCTGCCTGCTTATCTATTGTTTCTCTGAAGCTATGGTAATGTCATTAGGAAAGACAGCAGGTTGACATTAAAAAAAAAAAAAAACCTTAGAAAATGCTAAGCATTTCATGGGTCTGACAGGTTGGTTATATGAAGTCTAAAAGTCAACTCAAAAGGGTTGGCCAGGAGTGCAGTGGCTCATGCCTATAATCCCAGAATTTTGGGAGGCTGAGGTGGGAGAACCCTTGAGGTCAGAAGTTCAAGAGCAGCCTGGGCAACATAGTGAGACCCTGTCTCTACAAAACAAACATTTTTAAAGAATCTGAATTCTGCTAATGTCAAATAATTTCAGCCCCACCCTCAACACTGCAAAATCTTTTTCTCCTGCTTCTTCCCACTTTGGATATTAATGTTGTTAGAAGAAACGTGGACAAGAGGGTTCACAGAGTGACGGATTCTTTACTCATTTTTTCCAAGTTCTCAACACATAAGCACATTTTGATTTTCTCTTCTCTCACAATGGTTTTTGATGAAAATGTGAGAGCCAAATGTGGTTTCAAACAATGGGCCGGCTGGGCGCGATTCCTCATGCCTGTAATCACAGAACTTTGGGAGGCTGAGGCAGGAGAACTGCTTCAGCCAAGGAATTGGAGACCAAACTATTCATCATAGTGAGACCTTGTCTCTACACAAAATACAGAAATTAGCTGGGCATGGTGGCGTTCACCTGTAATCCCAGCCACTTGGGAGGTTGAGGTGGGAGGATTGCCTGAACCTAGGAGATGGAGGCTGCTTTGAGCGGGGATCACACCTCTGCATTGCGGCATGGGTGACAGAGTGTGTGAGACACTGTCTCAAAAAATAAAAATAAAAACAAAAACAATAGGCTTTGTGAATTTTGAAGACAGACTGGAGAGTGTGGTAGGGCATCCTAGTTTCTTCGCCTGTATGGGTATCCCCAACCAATCCTAAACAGAGAGGTTGAAAATGAGTAGAGTCACCTAACAGTGGCAGACTTACTTCATGGGGAGAGAAGTAGGGGGATAAGGGAACATTTGAGCAAGAGTCAAATTCCACTTTTGTGACACAGTGATCCAGATGTCTGGTAATCCTGCAGCCTAGTAGAGGACAGGTAATTAAAATCTCAACGGTCATAGTAATCTCTCAGCTACTCATGGAGAAAAGAGAATAACAGGGCATCAGTGGGACCAGACGTTTTCTTTTCAGTATTTTACCTTCCTAGGAAGTGGAGCTGTTATGGTCCGAGTAATGCTCGGCTGCTCCCATTGATACCACTAAATCAAAGGGGCAGGGAACTGGTAGAAAGAAGTTTATTTCTGAGTTTGAATCCAGGGAGCAAAGCCAGACTCAAGGTTTTTCAAAATGCTTCTGCTTCCCCTCTAGGCTTTTACAGTTCACTTTTATAGTCCAGAGTTGTTAGTACCTACACGTTAGCCACGTGGCCAGCAGAGCATTGTACAGAACTTGAGTTTCAGCCACATTTATCGATAGTGACATTTTTTTTTTTTTATTATAAAGATGTGGGGTACAATTCAGGGTTAGGTATTCAAACGTTGATTATGCAGGCACCCTTGCTGATGAGGTGTGCCCCTCCCTCCCCTAGCAGTTTCCCTCCACTGCCAGTCCCAACCCCCTCCCCTGATAGTTTCCCACTACTACCAATGCCTTTCTTATGGTAGTATATTGTTCAAGGTCTGCTTATGAGTGAGAACATATGGTACTCTGTCTTTGTTTCTGTGATAGATCACTGAGTATGATTGACTCTAAATCCATCCAAGTTGCTGCGAAGTCCATATGTTTGTCCTTTATGGCTGCATAATATTCTGATAGTGACATTTTTCTGTCCAGACTTTCCGGTGCCAGGTATCAGAGGTATCTCATAGCTTGTATCAGTAGGGCCTAGCAGAAGCATTAACAAAGCTTGCCGTAGAGTAAAGGACCTAAGACATCGTGCATTACTCAAAAGTTACACAAATCACAAAGCTTACAATTACATTGATGCAACACTTAGGTAATTCGCAAGGCTTACGATTACATTGGTACTATATTATTCAAACTTATAACCACTCAGAAAAAGGGAGTAAAAGGAGATTTGCTTCTTTCAGTGAATGGGGCATAGACTATAGGAAAGTCAAGGATCCCCTGAAGCTACTTGCCGGGATTGGGGTGTCTCTGTATGAGAGCTTGAAGTCCTATCTCTCCTATGAGAACATGAGGGAAGAAAATTAAATTTGTCTTTAATAGCTAAAAAAGTGACCAGCCGGGTGCGGTGGCTCAGCTGTAATACCTGCACTTTGGGAGGTTGAGACAAGAGGATTGCCTGAGCCAGGGAGTTCGAGACGAGCCTGGGCAACTTGGTAAGACCTTGTCTCGACAGCAAATCACAAAAATTAGCCAGGCATGGTGGCATGTGCTTGTTGCTCCAGCAACTTGGAAGGTTGAGGCAGAGGATCACCTGAACCCAGTCGGTTGAGGCTGTGGTGGCATGAGTATGCCACTGCACTCCAGCATGGGCGGCAGAGTGAGACTCCGACTCAAAAAAAGAGAAAAAGTTAAGCCGGGCTCGGTGGCTCAGCCTGTAATCCCGCGCCTTCGGGAGCCTGAGGTGAGTGGATTGCCTGAGGCCGCGGGTTCGAGACCCGCTTGGGCAGGCAAGACCTCATCTACAATAAAATAAAAAAAATTAGCCGGGTGTGGTAGTGCACGCCTGTAATTCCGGCTACTTGGAAGGATGAGGTGGAAGGATCGCCGGAGCCTAGCAGGTCGAGGCTGCGGTGGCCGGGAGTGGCCATTGCACTCGTCTGGGCAACAGAGTGAGACTCCAACTCAAAAAAAGAGAAAAAGTTAAAAAATTGGTCCTCACATTCTGTGTATCTGTGCTTCTGTGTTCTCAGCTAATTACCTTACATTCTATACCTAATATGTTTTCTACCCATTAGGCCAAAGAGTCCCAGAGAGAACCCTTATGACATTTTCTTTAACTTCATGTACGGCAATTTGTAGGTGAAACAATTCTGAAAATAAAGAGGCAGAGAAAATTTTCAAAATGAATGACAACTCTATCCAGGCAGGTGGAGGATACTCTGGTGCGGGGCTGCCTCTGTGAGTGTAGCTGGCAGCTCAATACAGCCCCTCAGTCTCTACCGCAGAAAACCCCTCCTTGCAAGACCTCATCTCTATAATAAACCAAGAAAAATGAACTGGGCATGGTGGCACATGCCTGAAGTTCCAGCTACTTGGAAGGCTGAGGCAGTAGGATCACCTGAGTCCAGCAGTTCGAGTCTGCAGTGGACATGAGCATGCCACTGAACTCCAGCCTGGATGACAGTGAGACTCTGATCCAAAAAAAAAGAAAAGAAAAGAAAAAAGAGGCAAGAGACTGGGCATGGTCGTTCATGCCTGTAATCTAAGCATTTATGACGCCTGAGGCGAGAGGATTGCTTAAGTACAGGACAAAATAGGCAACACATCGAGAACTCATCTCTACAAAAATCTCTAAAAAAAATTCCTAAAAAAAAAGGAGTGTAGCTGTCTCAGTACCTTGACTTTGGCCTAGAAACTCATTTCAGACATCTGACCTACAGACCATAAGATAATAAATTTGTGAGGTTTGAAGTCACCAGTTTCTGGTAATTTGTGAAAGCCACAATAAGAAACTAAGAAATACATCTTCCCCTTAAACATATACAAGGATGAAAAATCAAAATGTTTTTCCTTCTAAGAATACTACTGGTGCATTGCCCTGGGTGCATTGTCTTTTAATAAAATGTGATTAGCCGGGCTCGGTGGCTCAGCCTGTAATCCTGCACTTTGGGTGGTTGAGGTGAGCCCGCGGGTTTGAGACCCACCTGGGCAACTTGGTGAGACCTCATGTCTACAATAAATCAAGAAATTAGCCAGGTGTGGTAGTGCGCGCCTGTAGTTCCAGCTACTTGGAAGGCAGAGGCGGAAGGATTTCTGCAGCCCAGCAGGTCGAGGCTGCAGTGGCCGCTCCCAGCCACTGCACTCCAGTCTTGGTGACATTGTGAGATTCCAACTCAAAAAAAAATAAATAAATAAATAAAAAATAAAATGCGATTATTCATAATTAAAGGTAATTGCTACAGATGGCGTCTAAGATTATTTTTCCTATTCTTGTCTAGATCAGTATCACCAAATGATACTGATTTTGAATAAAATGGCACGAAACGAGGAATTCCCTGGAACAATTTTTTTTTTTTTTTTTTTTTGAGTTGGAGTCTCATTCTATCACCCAGACTGGAGTGCAGTGGCCGCTTCCGGCCACCGAGCCTCGACCTGCTGGGCTCCGGCGATCCTTCCGCCTCAGCCTTCCCAGTAGCCGGAATTACAGGCATGCGCTACCACGCCCGGCTGATTTTTTTTGATTTATCGTCGAGATGAGGTCTCGCTGCCCAGGCGGGTCTTGAATCCGCGGGCTCAGGCAATCCACTCACCTCAGCCTCTGCTGAGGCGCGGGATTACAGGCTGAGCCACCGAGCCCGGCTCCCTGGAGCAATTTGACATTGAATTAAACTTAAAACATCTTCATGGCAAGAGATGGCCTTTGATTGATTGTATATTTATCTTACTGTCTCTTACTGGACTGTAAGGTTTGGGAAAAGTATCTTCCTGTTCAGTATCCAGCATTGAAAACAATCTGTTGATAATGTCGACTTAAATCACAAGATTTATAAGTTGAAAAATGAGAATTTTATTTCTTGGGAAGGGTCACAACATGCAGGCTGGGAAGTGAAGCCTTGAGGAGAGTACAGGAATAGACACTTCGAGGGAGTGTGGGCGGCACAGGAGTTTTATGCGTGGTGGTTGGGCTAGACACACATATGTCACAGGTTCCAGGAGAAGGCTATGTGGGAAAGTCCTCTGCACGTGTGGTAAGCAAGCACACATGTTAAATATGTTCACTTCTGGGTGGAGACTTTGCATCAAAACGTTATAGGATTAGGCTCTCTAAGTCAAAAGGGGAACTGGAGGGCACAGAAATGCCCTGGGTGCAGCCTCCATGGATCAGCCAGAACCAGTCCATGTGGTTGGAAGTCACCTGTAAGGAAGGAATGCAGATCACTTGTCCCCTTGAAACAGCAAAAGAGGAGTCTGGCTGCTGTGCCAGGGGGTAGGCTGAAGTCAATGAAGGAGTGAGTCTTCCATTCTCTCTTCGCTAAGGTTGGTGTCTGTTTAACTCTTAGAAAAAAAGTCGAAGGGCAGTTAGCAAGGGAGGGAATTACATGACGTGTGGCTGAGCTCTCATCTTGTCATGGCCAGAAAACTCAGTTTTTAAGTTTTTCTGGAGTTTCCTTTGGTCAAAGGCGTCTGTCCAGAAGGTCGTGGGACTTCTGATTTCATATTTATTTCACAATGAAAAAAATGAATGAAACATTTCAGTGTGGGCAACCCCTTTGGGTCCCCTCTCACTGTGGGAGCTTTTCTGTCCTCTCAATAAAGCCTGCTTTAAAAACAAAACAAAAAACACAAAACCAAAACATTTCAGTGTGTATAAGTTTTGTGTTTCATTCGCTACAAATCTATCCAACAAACTTTTTTTCTACTAAACAGCATCCACACAGATGGTTTTTCTCTTTCTCGTGCACACACATTCTGTTTCCTGCTTTTCTGAATACAACTAATATTTTATCAGATTTCAGTAATCGTTCAAAAATTACATCACTACAGCGAATTACACAACGTGTTTCTGAAAGTAGCAAGCATAAAAGATGGACAATACATGTTGACCGAAAATTCAATGAAATGTGCGAGTGGCCGCTCTCTTGTTGCCTAGGGATTCTGCCCCACTGAGTTCTCCCAGTCAACAGCCAGTCTCAGAGCCTTTTCATAGTACTCCAGTGCCTCGTTCAGGTTTCCTTTCAACTTGTGAACAAACCCAAGGAGGCTCAAACTTTCCAGGTCTGATGCATTTCTCTGAAGTCTCCTGAAAGCCAATTTCTTCAAAGAATTGATACTTTTATCCCGTATAAAGGATACCCTTTTTATTTGTATTGCTTTTAAGTAATGGATCATCGCATCGGCTTCAGATTTCTTTTGAAATTCCTGAAATTGGCCATAGCTGAAATGTATTTCCTGCATTGTTTCTTCTACTACTGGATTCATGGGTAGCACTTTGTGATAAGTCTCTTCAGCTTTTCTGTAATTGCCTGCTTCTGCATACATTTTTGCCAGGTCAACGTAAGCCAGCTCAAAGGTGGGCTTGATTTCCACAGCAGATTCAAAATGAAATATGGCTGAACGTACAATTCTCCGTAGCTTTTCCCTATCTGGCCCTCTAGGCTGCATGCTGGTAGTTCCCTTAATTTGGATCATTTGTGCCCTGTAACAAAGTCCTATCTGGTGATGCAGGAAGGCAGATGTGGGTGTGGCCTGCAAGCCCCTTTCTAAGAGCTGAAGCGCTTTATCCGGACAACCTTTTCTTCTATAAAACTTGGCTGCATATCGAAGGACATAGACCTGGGAAGACGTGCTGTCCAGAGCCTCTTCAATGTACCTTTCTCCTTCAGCTATCCGTCCTAAATCTTGAAGCTTCAGGGCAAGGAGAACCTTAATATACACATTTCCTGGGTTTAGCCTGAGAGCCTGTTCTAGAGGCCGTAGAGAAAATGTCTTGTGACCCTTTATTGAGAATCTAAAGTTATCCAGGCGATACATGGCGATTGCATACCCGACGCTGAACTCAGGGTTGTCAGGGTCCACTTCCAGAGCCTTTTCAAAGCAGGCCTTGGCCCGTTCATAATTTTGTCCTCCACATTTCAGTAAGGCCCATCCTTCCTTACTGTCCACTTCAGGACACTCCATTCTATAGCGAAAAAGACTTCTAAACTTCTTGCAAGTGTTCTCCACCTTGTCCAGGTAGGTCTGGGCTTCTGACAGCTTGCCCATGTGGTAATACACCCAGGCATAGTTGCCCCAGGTCACCAGACTGTTCACATCTGCTTGGTCGGTTTGTTCTCTCTGGATTAAGTCATCAGCCTCTTTCAAGATCTCCAGGGCTTCCTCATTCCGGCCTTTCAAGTGTTTCACATAGGCCAGTAGGTTGTGCATTCCCACATTTTGCTTGGAGTCTAGAAACTCAATCTGGTCCCAGGCCCTGTTTTCTATATCAGGCATTTCATTGTTTTCAAATTGCAACTCCCATGTGAAGTGACATCTCAACTGCTCCAGCTTCTCCTTGATCTGATGATCGTCAGCACTTTTACTGTTAAAATAAAAGCAGATTTTCTTGGTTAGGTGAGGGCAACCAAGACAAAATAGCCAGATAAAACACCCTGTGGCAACTTGGTGGGTGTTGCTGTGAGGGAGGGAGGTCATGGGGGCTCCAATGCGTGCGTTTTAGACTGTGGAAGGTGGTGGGACATGGACGAGCCTGGGAAGTCCACCATAATTTGGAAGACATATCTAGGTTGCAGGAGTTTGATCATGGAACAGTTTCTGAGGACCAAATGCCTGCCAGGCACTACCCTGGGTGCCAGGGACGCCCTGTGAACAAGCAAACGAGGGCCTGACTCTAAAGCTGACAGACTAGTGGGCTAAGCCATCCATAGATAAGTCAACAAACAAGATTGTCTAAGGAGGTAGCTAGTGCTTTAAAGAAATGTAGATGGGCTCATGGGATAGATTGAAGTGAGTAAGGAATAAGCCTTATGAAAGTCTGGAGTAGAGCATTCCAGACAGACAGACTAGCATATGCAAAGGCCAAATAGTGGGAACAAACTTAGCAAGGTGAGAAAAAAGGAGAGAAAAAAGGCCCCAGGGGTGGAGCAAAAAAAGGCAGAATGAAAATGCAGGCAGGTGAAGCCAAGGACTTAGGATCCAAATCTTCTAAGTTTTATTTCTAGGAGAAGAATAAGGAGTTCGTGTGGACCTGGAACTCGGTGGAAAATGATTGAAGGTTTCCAGGCAGATGAGTGACACGTTCTGATTGATGACTTTATGATTACTCCTGGCCCCTCATTACATAAGATGTGTCTCTTCTGTTGCCCTTGAGCAGGGAGAATGTGTGAAACCTGACTGATGGGCATTAAAGTCGCCCTATTGTATAGATATGAAAAACTGAACTGTCGGTGACCAGCACTGACCGAGGGTGGGTTAGGACCCGCACTGGAGAATCAGGAGACGGCGAGAAGACCACTCGGAGGCA
>NW_007150638.1:0-807 GCF_000164805.1 Carlito syrichta | reverse complement strand
CTACTTTCCTAAGCTTTTCCTTCTCCATGACATTCCCATTATATTCTTATTCCTTGGAATACCCTTTTTCCAGCCTCTAGTCAGAAACATAGGGCTTCAGTTACCCCACCTGCTGCACATTTTCAAGATTTCTTAGGGACTATTGCACGAGAGAATGGAAAAAAGAGGGGGGAAAGGGAAGTTTTCATCCTTAATAGGAGTTCCTTTGTTAGATCCTCTAGACAGAGTCAGAGGACTTCCTCTGAAGCTCTCTATTTACACCATAGTGCTTACTTCTGAGTTTCAGGCTATGTTCAAAGAAGAATACTGGAGCAAAATAAAATAGTTTATTCAACACTAGTTTGATTTTGCTTCAAATTCTGGCATTCTTCCTGATCTGCCTACTGTTATTGACTTTTCAGTTTCTTCAAATTGCTGATAGATACAATTTGTCCAGGCTGTGTAGTTGTAGTGTGATAGACAAGGTAAGTAAGCATGCTTCCTTCATATTACAAAGAACTGAAATTGGATGTTCCACTTTCATTATTCAGATTAGCAAAGTTTTGTTGTTGTTGTTCTGTTTTGTTTGCTTTTTGCTAATTGAGTAACTAGATTCCAAACCAGTGCTCATAAGGTTGCAAGGAAATTAATGCATTGATACATTGAAATGGAAATTGTTTTTGGTTTTGTTTTTTTGAGTTGGAGTCTCACTCTGTCGCCCAGACTGGAGTGCAGTGGGCGCTCCCGGCCACCCCAGCCTCGACCCGCTGGGCTCCGGCGATCCTTCTGCCTCAGCCTTCCGTGTAGCCGGAATAACAGGCATGAGCC
>NW_007150637.1:0-827 GCF_000164805.1 Carlito syrichta | reverse complement strand
CCACTCACCTCAGCCTCCCAAAGGCGCGAGATTACAGGCTGAGCCACCGAGCCCGGCTTGAAATGGAAATTGACAAATCATTCTAATTTTTTTTAGTATGAAACGTCTTATTGTTGTTTATATCATTGTTATACAATAAGTTGTGGGGGAGGAAAAATGAACTATTTCCCTGCCCTTCTGAGGTCTCAACTAGAGAGATATATTAATAAGAGAAAACCAAAAAGAAATTTATGGACATGTATATTTCATATATAGTTGGAAAATAATGTGGGGAATGCGAGTGTTATTGACAGAGGTTTGGTCGAGGTCCCATTGCTTGCACACAGAAAGCCAACCACTGAGACAGTGAACATTGCCAAAGAAGTCTTTTTATTCTGGTAATATCAGTCAAGGAGAACAAAAGACCAGTCTCAAGTCTGCCTTCCCCTTCCACTAAAATCAGGGATTTATATAGTGGAGTAAGAACATAGCTGTAGGGAAACAGAATTAGGGAGGAGTAAGGAACAGGTAAACAGGAATTAGGGAAAGGTAAGGAAATCATGATGAATGAAGAGTCTGGCATCTCATTGTCTATCTGGTGAGTTTCAGCTCCTAGATACTACTTAGAAGGACTGAGGTCAGTTTGCTGAGACAAATATCTCCAAGCTTAAAAATCAAGAGAGTTGATTTCTATGTTTATTTTAAGAATTGCACTGATCGGTTCTAAGGGAAAGTTGGGTAAATTTCAAGAGTAACTATCAAAGAGGTGACTTAGAACTACAGCTTATATATCATTTTCATCACAAAGCAATACATTTTAGAGAGGTGACAAGGCAAAGAAATGGACC
>NW_007150636.1:0-797 GCF_000164805.1 Carlito syrichta | reverse complement strand
CCGAGCCCGGCTTGAAATGGAAATTGACAAATCATTCTAATTTTTTTTAGTATGAAACGTCTTATTGTTGTTTATATCATTGTTATACAATAAGTTGTGGGGGAGGAAAAATGAACTATTTCCCTGCCCTTCTGAGATCTCAACTAGAGAGAGATTAATAAGAGAAAACCAAAAATAAATTTATGGACATGTATATTTCATATATAGTTGGAAAATAATGTGGGGAATGCGAGTGTTATTGACAGAGGTTTGGTCGAGGTCCCATTGCTTGCACACAGAAAGCCAACCACTGAGACAGTGAACATTGCCAAGGAAGTCTTTTTATTCTGGTAATATCAGTCAAGGAGAACAGAAGGCCAGTCTCAAATCTGCCTTCCCCTTCCACTAAAATCAGGGATTTATATAGTGGAGTAAGAACATAGCTGTAGGGAAACAGAATTAGGGAGGAGTAAGGAATAGGTAAACAGGAATTAGGGAAAGGTAAGGAAATCATGATGAATGAAGAGTCTGGCATCTCATTGTCTATCTGGTGAGTTTCAGCTCCTAGATACTACTTAGAAGGACTGAGGTCAGTTTGCTGAGACAAATATCTCCAAGCTTAAAAATCAAGAGAGTTGATTTCTATGTTTATTTTAAGAATTGCACTGATCGGTTCTAAGGGAAAGTTGGGCAAATTTCAAGAGTAACTATCAAAGAGGTGACTTAGAACTACAGCTTATATATCATTTTCATCACAAGCAATATATTTTAGAGAGGTGACAAGGCAAAGAAATGGACCTTGATACCCTAGGGACTGC
>NW_007150635.1:1882-3017 GCF_000164805.1 Carlito syrichta | reverse complement strand
CCAGCCGTCTGGCTGAATAAAGGGATAGAAAGCCAGCTTAACTAGCCAACCACCCTGCTGGTCAGCTGGCTAGCCAGTCAGCTTAGTTAGCTGGTCACCTACCTGACAAGCCAGCTTACAAGCTGTCTTAACTTGCCAGTCACCTAGCTAGACAGTTGGTTAACCGGCTGACTTAAATAGCTGACTTAACTAGATAGTCCTCCAGCTAGCCAGCTGGCTTAACAAGCTAGCCTCCTAGCTAGCCAGCCTGATAGCCAGCTCACCTAACTCGCTGACTTTACTAGCTAGCCAGCCAGTTAGCCAGCTGACTTAATTAGCCAGCTACCTACATAGCCAGGTGGCAAGCCAGCTGACTTAACTACCTGACTTAATCAGCTAACCAGCTGGCTAGCCAGGTGACATAACTAGCTAGATGCCTAGCTAGCCAGTTGGCTTGCCACTTGAATTAAGTAGCTGACTTATCCAGCTAGCCAGTTGGCTAGCCAGCTGACTCAACTATCTGACATAACTAGTTAGACAGCTGGCTAAACCCCTGACTTAACTAGCTGACATCTTCAGATAGCCAGGTGGCTAGGAAGCTAAATTAACTAGTTGGCTACTTACATATACTGCTGGCTTACCTGCTGAATTAATTACCTAGCTACCTAGCTAACCTGCTGGTTATCGAGCGGACTTAACTAGGTGACTTAACATGCTAGCTAACTGGCTAACCAGCTGACCTAACTAGCTAGCTATCTAGCAAGTCAGCTGGGATGCCAGATGAATTTACTAGCTGACTTGAATAACTAGCCAGCTGGCAATCAGCTGAATTAGCTAGCTTGGTGCCTAGCTATCCAGCTGTCTAGACAGATGACTTATCTAGCTGGCTTAACCCGCTAGCCAATTGGCACAAATACCAGACTTAACTAGTTAGTCAGCTGACTACTCAGCTAACTTAACTAGCTCTCTACCTAGCTAGCTAGCAGACTAGTCAGCAGACTTAAGTAGTTGACTTATTTAGCTAGGCAGCTGGCTAGTCAACTGACTTAACAAGTTCGCTACATAGCTAGCCAGCTGAATCAAATAGCTGACTTAAATAGCTGGCCTTCTTTTCAGACAGTGTAATTAAATAGCTTGCTATATAGCTAGCCAGCTG
>NW_007150635.1:0-823 GCF_000164805.1 Carlito syrichta | reverse complement strand
CTTAACTAGCTGAATTAGGTAGGTGACAACTACCTAGGTAGCTGACTTAACTGGCCAACTTAACTAGTTAACTAGCTGACTTTACCTAAATTAAATAGTTTCTAACTATTTAACTAGCTGGATAGCTAGCTGACTTAACTAATTAGCTAACTAGTTAGTTAACAGCCTTAGTATCTGACTTAAATAGTTAGCTAACTAGTGAGCTAGCTGACTTAGCTAGCTGAATTAGCTAGCTAACTGCTTAGCTAGCTGACTTAGGTAGCTGAATTAACTAGCTGACTAAGAGATAGCTAGCCGACTTAACAAGTTGGTTAACGAGTTAACTACCTCTTGTAACTGGTTGATGAACGAGTTAGCTAGCTGACTTAACTTGTTTTTTAACGAGTTAGCTAGGTGAAATAACTTGTTGGCTTATGGGTTGGCCCACTAGTCAGCTCTGTGTACTAGTTGGATGGCAGGTGTTCTGAAATAACTAGTCGGCCATTTAGAAGGCCGACTATTTACCTGGTCTAACTTGTCATCAACTAGTTAACTGAGCTAAATTGTAGGCTGACAAGTTAGCTGCCTAGGTGCCAGATGGTTTAGCTGACAACTAGTTGGCCGGCCGGGTGTCCGACCGGTTAGCTGACTTAACTAGTCGCCCAGTGAGTGAGCTGAGAGCTGAGCTGACTTTCCTAATAGTCAGCGAGTGACCCGACAGGTCACCGTACTTAACTAGCCGGCCAGCGAGTGAACCGACTGGTCAGCTGACTTAACTAGTCGGCCAGTGAGTGAGCTTACTGGTCAGCTGACTTTAATCAGCTGGCGAGTAAGCCGATTGGTC
>NW_007150634.1:0-601 GCF_000164805.1 Carlito syrichta | reverse complement strand
ACTATTTACCTGGTCTAACTTGTCATCAACTAGTTAACTGAGCTAAATTGTAGGCTGACAAGTTAGCTGCCTAGGTGCCAGATGGTTTAGCTGACAACTAGTTGGCCGGCCGGGTGTCCGACCGGTTAGCTGAATTAACTAGTCGCCCAGTGAGTGAGCTGAGAGCTGAGCTGAATTTACTAATAGTCGGGGAGTGACCCAACAGGTCACCGTACTTAACTAGTCGGCCGGCGAGTGAACCGACTGGTCAGCTGACTTAACTAGTCGGCCAGTGAGTGAGCTGACTGGTCAGCTGACTTTAATCAGCTGGCGAGTAAGCCAAATGGTCAGAGGACTTAACTAGTAGGATGGCGAGTGAGTCAACCTATGAGCCAACTTAACTAGTCGGCCAGCGAGTTATGTGACAGGCGATCTTCCTTAACTAGTCAGGTGGTGAACGAGCTGACTGGTGAGCAGACAACTGGTCGGCTGGCGAACAAGTCAACTAGCTAGCTAACCTGTTGTCCTGTGGACGAGCCGACAAGTTAGTTGACCTGTTGCTTGACTAGCGAACTGACTAGTTTGCTGACCAGTTGATAGGCGAGGGAGCAGACTAGTAAGC
>NW_007150633.1:0-3456 GCF_000164805.1 Carlito syrichta | reverse complement strand
GGGTGCTGCAGTGACTAGCACTGTTTTATGGTGGGTGTCCTAGTAACAGGACTCCCCCAAAATTGGTGTCACAGTGACTATCTCTCCTCTTTGCTGGGTGTCTCATTATCTGGGACTCCTCTATAATGGGTGCCACTGTGACTTGCACTCCTCTGTGATGGTTGTCCCATTGAGTGGTTTTCCTCCAAAATAAGTATTCTACTGATTGAGTCTCCCCTGTGATTAGTGCCTCAATGATTCACCATTTTTTGTGACGGGTGCAGCAGTGATTAGCCCTATTTTGTGATAGGTGTCCTAGTAACTGGTCCTAGTACAAATTGGGCGCCCCGGTGAATAGTCCTCCTTTGTGATGTTCTAGTAATTAGACCTTCTTCATAATTTTTTTCCCAGTGGGTAGCTATCCTTTATGCTGGGAATCATGTGATTTTCTCTCCTGTGATGGATGTCCCACTGACTGCCTCTCCTCTGTTATAGATGGCCCATTGACTTGGTCTTCATTATAATAAGTGCCCAATGAATAGACCTCCTCTGTTTTGGGTGCTCCAGTGAATGACTCTCCTCTGTGAAAACTGCCCTATTGACTAATCATCCTCTCTGATGTGTTCCCCAATGACTAGACTTCCTCAGTGATCATGGTACCAGTGAAAATGTCTCCTACATAATGGCTGCCCGAGTAACAAATGCTCCTCCATTATGAGTGCCACAGAGATTGTGTCTCTTAGATAATTTGTGCCTCGGTGAGTGGCCCTCCTCCATAATGGATCCCCAGTGACAAGCCCTCCTTTGTTATGGGTCGCCTTTAGCTTACAATGCTCATTGATGAGTGCCCCAATGATGGACACTTTTTTTCTGATTGTTTTCTCAATGACTGGATCTCCTCCACAATAGGTGACCCAGTGACTGACCCTCCTCCATTATTGGTGTGAGAGGGACAAACCCTCCTCTGATGGGTGTCCCAGTAACCTGCCATCCTCTGTTTTGGGTTCCATGAGAGTATCCCTCCTCTGTGATAGGATCACAAGTAACTGGTCCTTCAATGATGAGATCCCCAGTGACTGATCCACTTCTGTACACACTGTCTCTCTGACGTGCCCTTCTCTGTGATGGTTCCTCTGTGATAGACTCTGTTCTGTGATGGGTCTCCTGTAATTGGGCTTCCTCTGTGATTGTAGACCTAGTGACTGACTCCTCTCCATCAATGCTGCAGTGACTGGACATCATATTTCACTGGTAGCCCAGGGACTGGACTCCTCTATGATGAGTGCCCCAGTGACTGGCCCTTCACTGCTTTCGATGTCCCAGTGACTAGACGTCTCTGTGATTGATGTCCCCAGTAATTGTACTACTCTGTAATTGGTGACCCAGTAATGGTTTCCCCTCTGTGATGTATCTTCCAGTGTCTTCTCTGATGAATGACCCTGTGATTTCACTTCTTCTATGATGGGTGCCCCTGCAACTGACCTTCTTCCATAATTATTTCCCTAGGGAATTACCCTACTTTGAGATAGGATTCCCACTGACTGTGCTTTTTCTATATTGAGTACCATAGTAACTAACCCAGGTCTGTGTTGGTTTTCCCTGTGATTGAGCCTCCTCCAAAAAGGATGCAACAGTAATGTGCTTTCCTCTGTGATGAGTGTCCTAATGACTGGACCTCCTTTGTAATGACTGTACCAGTGCTTGGTCCATCTTGGTGATTTATTTCCCAGTGACTATTCTTCCTTTTTGCTAGTGCCCCAGTGACTGAATCTCCTGTGAAATTGATGACCCACTGACTGACCCTCATCTTTGATGGCTTGCCCAATGACTAGCCTCTTCTGTGATGGATACCTCAGAGACTGGTTCTTCACTATTATAGGTGGCCCTGTGATTAGGCTTCCTCTGTCATCGATGTGTCAGTGGCTAGACCTACTCAGTGATATGTTTCTTAGTGATTTGGCTGCTCGTCGATGCGTTTCCCAGTGAACGTCTGATCTCGTGATCATTGCACCAGGACCTCTTATATTGAGTGCCCTTGTGACTCTTTACCTCTTCTGTGATTGGTAACCCAGTGTTAGGCCCTCTGCTATTATGGGTGTCCCAGTGACTGGGTCTCCTCTGTGATTGGTACCCAAATGATTAACCCTTCACCATAATTGTTGCCCTAGTAATGAGTTCTCCCTTGTAAAGCTTTTATAATGACTGGACCTCTTCCTTATGGGAGTCACAGGGAATGAATCTCCTCTGTTTCGAGGCCACAGTGACTAGCCATCTGTTGGGTGTACCATTAACTAGCTCTCCTCTTTGAGGGATGTCACCTTTCACCTCTGTGAAAGGTGCCCCGGTTACTGGGCTTCCTCTGTTATGGGTGCCCATGTGACTGTCCCTTCTCTGTTATGGGTGAACCAGTGACTGGCCTCCTTCAGTTATGGCACTCCCAGTGAAAGACCCTCCTCTGAGATGAGTACATCACTGGCTGGTCTTCTTCCATAATGGGTGCCCAATTGTCTGAGTCTCCTTTATTATGAGTGCCTCAGAGACTGAGTATCCTCTGTATTTAGTGCCCCAATGACTGGCCTTCAACCATAATAATTGCCCCAGTGACTAACATTCTTCTGTGAAAGACATCCCAATGATGTTCCTTCCTTTATAGTGGGTGCCCCAGTGACTGACCCTCTTTTGTTATGGGGTTCACAGTAAGTGCCTTCCACTGTGTTGGGTATTCCAATCACTAGCCCACCTTTGTGATGGGTGTCCAGTGACTGGCTCTCCTTTGTGAAAAATACCACAGTGGCGGATACTTCTCTGTGTTGGGTATTCCAGTGTCTAACTTTCTAGTCTTGTTTAGTTGCTGCCAGTGACTGAGTCTTCTACATAATAGGTCACCCATTGATTATCTCTCCTCCATTATGTGTGCTCCACTGACTGGGACTTTTGGGTGATTGGTGCTACAGTGACTGGTCCTCCATAATGAGTGACCTTTTGACTCTACCTCCTCTACGATGGGTGTTCCAGTAACTAATCTTATTCAGAATGGGTATCACAGTGACTCTTCCTAGGCTTTTATGGTTTTCCAAGTGATTGGCCTTCTCTGTGATGGGTGTTCTAGTAACTGGGCCTCACCATAATTGTTGCCCTAGCGACTAGCACTTCTCTGTTACAGTTACCCCTGTAACAGGCTCTCCCTCTGTAATAGGTGTCTCATTGATTTGTTACATTTGAGAGCTTTACCCAGGTGACTAGAGTTCCTCCATAATGGGTGTCCCAGTGACTGGCCCTCCTCCCTTATGGATGCCCCAGTGACTGGTCCTCTGTTGCAATTGGTGCACCAGTGACTGTGGCTCTTCCTAATGATTGTTTCAGTGACCAGCTCCCCTTGTGATGGGTGTTCCATATAATAGGCTGCCCTAATAATGGGTGTCCCTATGTCTTGCCTTTCGTTGTGATGGCTATCAATGCAACTAGGTGCCCTCGTGA
>NW_007150632.1:0-3640 GCF_000164805.1 Carlito syrichta | reverse complement strand
GAAAAACAGACCTGCTTAAACTGCCTTGCCATTCTCCAGGCAGAGACTTTCATGCCCGCCCACTAGCAACAAACTACTCAGCTCTAAGGCAACAGTGTGAAACAGGAGACAAAGCCCCACCCTATGCTGCAACAAAAAACAAAAGGGAGAGGCTGGAATCGGAGATCACAGAAGTGACTCTAGTCTGATCGCTTATTTTGACCTATGATTTTATCATTGAAACTGTTGGTCTAGATTACGTTTGGTGTTTACTTTCTGACTTATACTGTTTCTTGATTTTTTTGGCCTGTCTCTGTTTAGCTATCAGTATTCTTTAGGGAATCTTTCTTATCTGTCTTTTTTCACTTCTTCCCAGCCCTGTGTCTCTCTCTCACCTGATAGTTGGTATGTATATCTGTTTTCCCTCTTGCACTTCTCTCTTTCGCTTATTTTGACTTATGATTTTATCATTGTAACTGTTAGTTTAGATCACGTCTGTTGTTGACCTTCTGACCTACACTGTCTCTCGATTTTATTGACCTGTCTGTGTAGCTATCAGTACTCCTTAGGCAATCTTTCTTACGTGTCTTTCTTCACTTCTTCCCGATCCTGTGACTGTTTTTCACCTGATAGCTGGTATGTATATCTGTTATCGCTCTCGTACTTCTCTCTTTCGCTCATTTTGACTTATGATTTTATCGTTGTAACTGTTGGTTTAGATCACGTTTGTTATTTACCTTCTGACTTACACTGTTTCTCGATTTTATTGCCCTGTCTCTGTGTTGCTATTGAGCTCCTCTGGTTAAATTTTCATTTCAGTTGTTGTACTTTATAATACCAGAATTTCTGTTTGGCCCTTTTTGAAAATCATTTTTTAATCTCTTTATGCATATTTCCCATTTCTTGAGACAATGTTCTCCTATTTTCTCTTAATTATGTAGATAGAATTTTCCTTAATTTTTAAACAAATTTCAAATAGTTGATATGAAGTCTTATCTAATAAGGTCACTATTTGGGCTCCCTAAGGAATAGTTCCTTTCCTTCCCCTGTGTGCCCACCATACATTCTTGTTTCTAGGTTTGGCTTGTAATTGCTTTCTATTAAAATTGAATATGTTAAATGATATAAACTGGGCATTTTAAATAATATAAAGTGGTAAGTGATGATGATGCTGTTTTGTTTATTGACTTTTCTGAACAAATTTTCTAAAGCCTGTATTTCTTTCTTTGATTATGTGGCCACTGAAGTCTCGGTTCAGTTACCTTAGTGCTTAGCTGATGATTGGGCAGATCTTTTCTTAAATGCATCAAACTACCAAGTCTTTCACCCTGTGTGAAGGAGTGTGTGTGTGTGTGTGTGTGTGTGTGTGTGTGTGTGTGTGTATGTTAGGGTCATGTCTTCAACACTCAGCCAGGAAGCTTACAACTCTTCCTTACCCTTCACTTCCTGTTTGCCCATAGCCTCAAGGTCAGCCTCAGGTGGATTTCCATGTTCACAGCTCTGGGCTTGCACACATCTCTGTGCATGTGCAAGACCTTCGAGATTTCCAGAAATATGTCAAAGACTTTCAAGGTTGCCCATGGACCTTTCATTTCTCAGCTTTCTCTTTACACTTTTTGGTTAGCTTAATGTTTGCCCCAACTGTTATTCACCACTAGAACTGCTGCAGTAATTTTTTTTAAAGTCTCTGATTATTTTCAACAAGAGCTTTCAGGATAAAGGCTATTCATGTTGGGTCAGCTTCAAGTTAGGTTTAATAAAGGTCATCTTGTGAGTCAGTTCTTCCAAAAAACCTCCGGACAGGGAAGATGATCACAGTTCTCCTAGAACAGGAATTTGAAGGAGCTCAACTCCGCTCTGCCTCCTCCAGTGGCTTCCAACCAAGTAGTTTTCATAGTCATTGTCATTATCATCTGTTTGTTTTCAATACTAATACAGAGCGGGAGGTGAGGGTGGGAATGGGACAAATTAAAATGTCACAAACTCCCTATTCCTAACAATAGTCAGTTAATAACTGCTCCTCAGATTTATACAGGCCTTGGTTAATTTTCCAGAACTTTGAAAAGGTTCATTTTGGATTTGAAAAGTTTTTGAAAAATTTGATTCCAGATTTTGAAAAGTTTTTGAAAAAGTTTAAAATGTTTTAAAGATAAGAATTTTTCCTATGTTCTTGTTGCTTTTATAGACAAGAAGATTTTTCAGCAGTCCTGACTCCATTATTTTTCCTGATGTAGCAAATTACTTTTATATTTGTTCTATACACACTGTTGTTTGTCTAAATTATGCAGATTTACAGAATCAGAGATCCTTAACATGGCTTACAGGGTCCTATGTGATCTGACTCCCTGCTTTCTTCTTAAAATCTGTCTCCCCTCCAGCTTTTCCTTGCTTTCTATGACCTGTCTCTAGGGTTTCCCTTCTAACTGCAAGCATCCAAAGCCATTACCTCATCATAGCCTTTGCATTTGGTATTATCTGACTGAAGCCTTCTCCCCAAAGAAACTTCTCATTCTTCTGATCCAACCTCAGATATCACTCCATCAGAGAGGCCATGCTTGTCTCCCTTTTCTAATCAAGCTCTGTCTCCTCTCACCCCACAGCCCTTTACCACATCAAAGTTTTTTTTTTCTTTCACAGCCTTTATTAAACTCCACTATTATAATGCTTGTGTTGCCCCATTTTATTCATTTCTTCCAGTAGAATGTGGGTTTCATGAGGCTAGGGACCCTGTCAGTCTTATGCATTTTTAATATTCCTTTGGCCTGCAAAGTTCCTAGCACATAGTAGGTGTAAAATAGTAGATAGTTGAATGAATAGTTGATAGTAGAATGATAAGAATCCTACTTAGCATCAATAGCATCTCTGAGTTTAGGGTCCTGCAAGTGTATTATATGTTTCGATTAATTTCCAAGGACAAACCAATCGAAATGAGAGGAGTAGTCAATTACAGAGATGAATAGAAGCCCCTTGAATTTTCTTCTATAAAGAAAACTTGATAGGAAAGAAGAGATCTTACCTAAGGGATTGATATACATTGCTGTCATGACCTATAATAGCACATCATTTTTTATCTTCAATTTCCTCCATCTGTAAAATCACAAGTTGAATCAGAGGATCTCTTAACATCTTCTATCCTCCACTCTCCTGTTGTTTTTGGTGCCTCACAATACACCCTATTACCAATTAGAGAGAAAATTGCTTAAACTTCAGAAAGTTAAATTGATTCCAAGTGCTACACAAAGAAAGAATAAATAGGAAACACCAGGATACCACTTTAACAGAATCTTTTTTATGTCCATAATGGTACTTTAATGTTATTTTGCTAGGGGCATTTTGAGGTTTACAGCACTAAAATAAAACATACAGTCTTTAATCTGGTTAACTAACATATGGCTATTGCATTCTAAACTGCTCTATGATGCCACTGGGATTAAATTTGCTGAGGTTTTGATGTTATTTTATTTTATTTTTTCTATTGTAAATGAAATAAGCTGTGAATCAAATTCTCCAAGTGATAAAAGAAACTTGAAGTTGGTCTTCATAAGGGTTGCACAGTAAACTGGAATATTTCTCAGGCTTTCAGGAGATCCGGCTCTTATTTCAAAAGACCACTTTGGAGTTACAAACTTTATAGGACTCTTAAGTCAGTGAAACACATAAA
>NW_007150631.1:9222-12474 GCF_000164805.1 Carlito syrichta | reverse complement strand
CAACCCGGTCACTTGGAAACCTGTGGCGGGAGGATCACCATAGGCCAGCCAGTAGAGGCCGCAGTGACTGAGAGTGAGCCTGTGCTCTCCATCCTGGGTAACAGAGCATGTCTCCGACTCAGAATAATAATAACAACCACCACTACCAACAAAAGCACAGGCTGGTCTCAGGGGCTCAGCCTGGCATCCTGGCCTTTCAAAGGCCCAGGTGAGTGGATGGCCTGAGACTGCAGGTTTGACACCAGCCCAAGCCATGGTGTGAGACCACGTCTTGACCATCAAAAATAAATCAAAGATTAGTCAGGCATGGTGGAGCTGGACTGTGGTTACAGTCACTTGGGGGGCAATGCGGGAGAATCACCTGACCCCAGCCAAGGGAGTCTATGGTGGCTGTGATCATTCCCCTGTGCTCTGGCCTTGTCAACAGTGCAGGATTCTGACTCCAAATAAAAATAATCACCACCACCACCACCACCCCTGACACCCAGCTCAAAGTATTACCCTCAGGGATGGGAGAGGAAAAGGCACTTTCCGGCCTGTCATTCACAAAAGGATTTAAAAGTGCCCACTGGGCAGGTCCATCCTGTGCCTTGGTCATGCACCCCAGAAGGCCAGCCTCCACCCTCCACACTCATGCCCCATGCCAAAGATGCAATTGAGTTCACGGAACAGTCAGCACCAAGGTAGGGCAGGGGGAGGGCCCTTTCCTCTCCCAATCAATCCATCTTCACCCACCCCCTCGGACCTTTCCCTGGGGAGCCATGGATGCCAGTCATGAGGCTCATGGAAGGTGTCTTTTTTGTCACCAGAGTCTCTGTCGGCGGGCTGCAGTGTGCTGGCATGATCGTGGATCCTGGGCCTCAACTTGTGAGGCTATGGCAGTCCTCTTGCCTAGGCACCCTAGCAGGCAGTACTCCGGGGGCCACCATACATGACTCAATTTTGGGGGCCTCTCACCGAGATGAGTTCTGGCCGTGTCTCCTGGGCTGATCTTCGACCTGGGGACTCAGGCAGCTTCTGGCCTTGGCATCCAAGGGCGTGGGTCTGACTGCTGTGAGCCACAGTGCCCATGCTGGACTCACAAATGTTGTCAGCAGGGGTGACACAAAGGCACACCCAGGGACACAGTCTACTGCATCCCATGTAGCTGGAACCCTGGATGCCACCATGCACGACGCCAGTGTTTGCATTCTGGGGAGTGACACGGTCTCTCTATATGACTCAGGCTGGTCTCAAACACCCTGGCACCAGTGTTCCCCACCTTGGCCTCCCAAAGCCACAGCCCAATTGTTTGCCTATCCACCATCTTTCTAGGGCCTCCTTCCCAAATGAACTCTGTTCATGATGATCTCAACTCCATACACAAATGGATGCTCTTTTTTTTTTCCTTTTTTCTTTATTTTTATTTGAGTCTGAGTCTCACTCCATTGTCCAGGGTGGAGGGTGATGGCTCTCTCTCAGCCACTGCAACTTCGGCCTGCCAGATCTGTTGAGCCTTTACTCATCCTTCCGAAGCAGCCGGTATGGACGGGCGCATGCCACCACATTCAGCTTATTACTGATGGAAGGTAGAGGTGAGGTCTTGCCCAGGTGCCCGGGTGGTTTTGGCCCACTTCTCAGGCTGGGTACAGGACTCAAAAACCCAAAGTGTTGGGAAGATGAGACTAAGCCCCTGAGCCTGGCCTCAAATCTCCATTAAAAATGAACCAGAAGGCCTGATGTGGTGGCCCATGCCTGGAAACCCAGGGTTCTGGAATGATTAGGTGGGAGGAGGATGACTGGAGTCCAGGACCCAAAGCTAGTGTGAGCCAACCTGGGCCATGCAGGGAGACCACATCTCTGCACAAATACAAACAGGGATTCTTGGGTTGAGGTGTCCATCATCCCAGCCACACCAAAGTCTGAGGCTTGAAGATTGCTGGAGCAATTTCGAGGCTGGTGGAGAACGTTGGTGGTATTCCCAGACCCATTCCAGGGACACAGAGAAAGATCCTGCCTCCAAAATCATCAGAATCATACACAGATTCTCAACTGCTCATGGTGTGTTCACAGGGCGACAGGCTTTAGAGCTAGGGAAAAAGGGATTGGGATAGCCGAAGGAACCCAGCCAGGGAGACTCGTGAACTCCAGACCCAAAGGGGGGCACCCATTGGTGGTGGCTGGGGCTGGAGGTTGCTGAGTTTGAGGGACCCTCGCTTGTGGGGGAACGGGGGGAAGGACTGGGGGAAGGAGTTTTGCAGGAGAATGGATTTCTTTCTTTCTTTCCTTTCTTCCTTCCTTTCATTCTTTCTATCTTTCATTCTTTCATGCTTCTATCTTTCTTCCTCTCTTTTCTCTCCTCACTAGGTTGCCCAGGCTGCTCTCACACCACCCACAATGGGCCATCATCTCAGCCTGGGCCTCTAAACTGCTGCAATTGCATGATTTCCATTTAGTCAGCATCCTGGTCTTCCTGCCTGGTTTTGAACTCTGTGCTGGATGTGATCCTCCCTCCGAGGCCTGCCCTCATTCAAGTTTTCCTGGATTATGCTTGGGTTCAAGCTTGGGGCTTATTATGGTTTCCAGACTGGTCTCGAGCTCCCAGGCTCCAGCCAGCTTCCCATCTCTGCCTCCCAAAGTGTCAAGGAGATAGTTGTGAGTCGCCCAGACATACCCACACCCTTGAAAGTTTGAGAGTCACACCTTCCCTTTCCCTGAGTCAGTCTCATGGAGGAGCGACTGGGTCCAACCTGGGGAATGAAGTGGGCAGAGGTGTGGGGCCCCCAGCCAAGACACGAACCTGCACCAGGTGCTCCTCGGGGAGAACTCGGAGGACAACTCCAGCCATGCTCTCCTGGTTCCTGGGTCGTCAGAAGGGAGCGGGCCTCGTTGTGGAGCCCCAAGAGGGGTGTGGAAGTCTGGTATGGGGGCTCACGCTTGACACAATGGTGCTTTGGGAGACTGGGGCGAGATGATGGCCTGAGTCCCCGGGTTTGAGATAAGCCTGGGCACCTTGGTGAGACTGTGTCTCTACAAGAAGCCAAATAAATGAGCTGAGCATGGTGGAACACACCTGTTGTTCTGGCCATTCAGTCAGCTGGAGCGGGAATATCACTGAAGCCTAGCCAGTGGAGGCTGCAGTGGCTGAGAGTGGGCCTCTGCACTACAGCCTGGGTGACAGAGTGTGACACCGAATATGAATAATAATAACCACCACCACCACCACACCCACAAGCCGGGCTCAAGGACACAGCCTGACATCCAGTCCCTTCA
>NW_007150631.1:7832-8374 GCF_000164805.1 Carlito syrichta | reverse complement strand
AAACAGCCCAAATCGGGCCATCCTCTTGGTCTATGCATCCAAAACTGCTGTGATCACCAGTTACCCATTTGGTTGACATCCTGGTCTTTCTGCCTGGTCCTAAACATTGGACCGAAAGTGATCCTCCTGCCGAAGCCTGCCCTTATCCATGGATTTCTGGGGTTTGCTTGGTGTCAAGGTTGGGGCTTGCTATGATCTCCAGCTTGGTCTCAGCTCCCAGGCTCCGGCCATCTTCCCATCTTGGCCTCCCCAAAGTGCTGAGGAGACAAATGTGAGTCATCCGACCAGTAATCCCTGATGGTTTGAGTGTCACTCCCTCCATTTCACCAAGGCTTCCCCTGGGACAAGCGAGTAGGTCCACCCTGGGAATTGAGGCAGGTGGAGATGTGGGTACCCTGGCAGAGACATTCCCCTGCTCCAGGAACTCCCCTGTGGTGGACTCAGTGGGTGACTCTGGCTGCCTTCTCCATTTTCCTGGGTCATCTGAAAGGAGCAGACCTCGCGGTACAGCCCTGAGAGGGGTATGAAGGCCAGTCACAGGG
>NW_007150631.1:7038-7812 GCF_000164805.1 Carlito syrichta | reverse complement strand
ACCCCTGGTCACAGGCAGCCTTCTGGCTCGGGCTCCAGGGCTTGGATCTGACGGCTGTGAGCCAGGGTACCAGGCCTGGACTCACAAGTTCTATCACTGGTGGAGACACAAATAATGACCCGGGGTGGAAGCCACTGCATCTGTGTAGCCAGAACTGTGGACGCCACCAGGCAAGACTCCAGTGCTTATGTTCTGGGGAGCAATGAGGTCTCGCTTCATGGCCCAGGCTGGTTTTGAACTCCTGGGCTCCAGTGGTCCCCAGCCTTGGCCTCCCAAAATCAAAGCTTGATTGTCTGTTGATCGATCAACTTTTGGGAACTCTGGACCGAAGGCTGGAGCCTCCTTCCCAAATGATCTCTGTCTGTTCATGGTGATCCCAACTCCATACACAAATAGATGCTCTTCTTTTTTTCCTTTTTTCATTTTTTCTTCGAATTGAAGTCTCACTCTGTCGCCCAAATTGGAGGGTGCTGGCTCACTCCCAGTCGTCTCAGTTTCAGTCTGCCAGGCTCTGATGAGCCTTTCCCTGGGCTTCCAAGGAGCCAGAATGACAAGCACACATCAGCACACACTGTCATGACTGTCATTTGGGATGGAGGGTAGAGATGAGTCTTGCTGAGGTTCCGGGGTGCATCTTGGCCCATGGGCTTGGGACAGCCACTGGCCTCTGCTTCCCAAAGTGATGGAATGACAAGGCTTAGCACCAGAGGTTGGGGTTGGAAGGTGCCAAGCTTGGGGGACCCTCACATTTGGGGGTTGGTGGGAGAAGGAATG
>NW_007150631.1:0-6341 GCF_000164805.1 Carlito syrichta | reverse complement strand
TGTACAGTCTTCAGGCAGGGGGAGCTCCCCTTCCTTTCCTGATCACTCCATCATCCCACGGTCATGCAGAACTTTCCCTGGGGAGCCATGGACACCATCATGACACACGTTGGAGGCGTCTTTTTTGTTGCCATAGTCTCCGTAGGCCAGGCTGGTGCCTGGCGGCACGATTGTGCCTTCTGGGACCTCGACCTGTGGGGCTGAGGCAATCATCCTGCCTTGGTCCCCGAGCAACCTGGACTCCAGAAGCCACCACACCTGACTCGAATTTCGGACCCTCTCACTGAGAGAGGTGTGACCACATCGCCCAGGCTGGTCTCTGACCCTGGGGACTCAGGCAACCTTCCACCTCGGCCTCCCAGGTCATGGGGTTGTGAGCCATGGTGCCCGGCCTGTACTTGCACATCTTGTTGGTGGAGGTGACACAAAGGCACACCCCAGGATGGAGGCCACCACATCCTCTGTAGCCAGGACCGTGTGTGCCACCACATGCCATTCCAGTGCTTGCATTCCGGGGAGTGACAAGGTCTCACTACTTGGCCCAGGCTGGTTTCAAACTCTTGGGCTACAGCAGTCCCCTGCCCCAACCTCCCAAAGCCACAGCCCAAAAGTTTGCTGATCCACTGTCTTTTGGGAACTCTAGGACCAAGGCAGGCCTCCTTCCCAAATGATCTCTGTCTGTTCACGATGATAACAACTCCATACACAAATGGATGCTCTTCTTTTTTTCCCCTTTTTTCCCTTTTACCTTGAGTCAAAGTCTCACTCCTTCACTCAGGCTTTATGGCAGAGGTTCACTCCCAGCCACCGCAGCCTCGGCCCACCAGGCTCTGGTGAGCATTTCCTCAGCTTTCTGAGTAGCAGGAACAACAGCTGCATGCCACCACGCCCAGCTCATTTGGGATGGAGGGTAGAGATGACGTCTTGCCAAGTTGCCTGGGCGGTTCTCAGCCCATGGGTTCAGGACAGCCACTAACCTGACCTTCAAAAGTGCTGGGATAATGAAGCCGAACCCCCGAGCCTGGCCTTGATCCTTTATCAAAATGAACCAGACGATCTGGCATGACTGCCCATGCCTGGAATTCAGTACTCTGGAAGGGTGAGGGGGAATGCTGGGAGCCCAGGAGCCCAAGGTGAGCCCAGGCCATGCAGGGATACCCCATCTCCACACCCACCTAAACAGGGGGTCTGGGGTTGAGGTGCCCATCATCCAGACCACTCTGGAGACTGAGGTGAGAGGAAGACCAGTGACTGTGAATTAGAGCCTGGCAATGAATGACAGTCATGATCATGGGCACTAGGCTGGGCCACAGAAGCAGACCATGTCTCCAAGATCATCAGAATCACACACAAAATCAAAACTGCACATGGTGTGTTCACAGAACGACTGGTTTTAGATCAGGAAAAATGGGATTGCAGAGGAAAGAATGTCTCCGAGTGAAGGATTTGTCCCTGGCCTTTCTTGGTGGAAGGTCTATGTTCCTGAGTCCGAGGGTCGGTCTGCCTGGAGCACATTACTAACCTCGGAGAGGGGAGCTGGCAGGAAACCGGCTAGGGAATCTGGGAACTCCTGCACGAATGTGGGGGTAGCCACTGGGGGGTGAGTTTGGGCTGAAAGGTGCTGAGCTTGGTAGACCCTCACATGTGGGGGGGAGGGGGAGAAGGACGGGGCCAGAAGCTTTGCAGGAGAATGGATTTTTCTTTTATTGTCCTTCTTTTTTCTTTATTTCTTTGTTTCTTACATTATTCTTTCTTTCTGTCTATATTTTCTTTCCCCACTATGTTGCTCAGGCTGCTTTCAAACCGCACAACTAGGGCCATCCTCTCAGCCTGGACCTCCCAACCTGTTGCAATCACAGGTTTTACATTTGGTCAACATCCTGGTGTTTCTGCCGGGTCTTGAACTCTGTGCTGGAGGTGATCATCCCGCCAAGAGCTGCCCTCATCCAAGGTTTTCCGGATTTAGCTTGTGGTCGAGGTGGGGGCTTGCTATGGCATCCAGCCTGGTCTTGAGTTCCCGGACTCCAGCCATTTTCCCGTTTAGGCCTCCCCAAGTGCCAAGGAGACAGGCATGAATGGCCGGTCATCCCCACCCCCACCAAATGTTTGAGAGTCATGCCCTCCCTTTCCCCGAGGTGGCCCCTGAGAGGAGCAAGAGGCTTCACCCTGGGAAATTAGGTGGAAGGTGGGGAGGGTGCCCAGTTGAGATACACCCCTGAGCCAGGTGCTCCCCCTGGGGAGGGCTTGACTGGCCATGCCAGCAGCCCTCTCCAGAGTCAGCATCATCAGAAGTGAGCAGGCACATGGTGGATCACCGAGAGGGTGTTGAGTTGGGGCATGGGGTCTCATGCCTGTCATCCCAGCATTCTGGGAGGCCGAGGCAAGAGGATGGCCTGAGCCCCTGAGTTTGAGACTAGCCAGGGCACCTTGGCAAGATCTCGTCTTTACATGAAGTCAAAAAAATGAGCCAAGCATGGTGGTACATGCCTGTCCTTCTGGCCACTCGGGAGGCCACAGTGGGAGGATCATCAGTGCCCAGTATGTAGAGCCTGCGGTGTTCGATGGCGGGCCCCTGTGCTCCAGCCTGGGTGAAAGAGTGGGACTCCAACTCAGAATAATATTACCTACCACCACCACCATCACAACCACAGGCCAGTCTCGGGCTCAGCCTGGCATCCCCAGCCCTCGGAGGTGGGTGGCCGGCCTGAGACTCTGGGTTTGAAACCAGCCTGGGACAAAGGGCAAGATCTTGTCTCAGTCAATGAAAATAAATCCAACGAGTAGCCGGGCAAGGTGGCGCAGGCCTGTGGTTCCAGCCACTCGGGGACCAGAGACAGGAGGATCACCTGAGCCCAGTAGGTAGAGTCCACAGTGACTTTGAGTGTGACCCTGCTCTCCAGCCTGGGTGACAGAGTGGAATTCTGACCCCAATAAATAAAAATCACCACCACCACCACTATCACCACCCCTGCCACCCAAAGCGAGAAGTCACAATAAGAGATGGGAGAAGAAAAGGCACTTTTCCAGTCTGTCGTTTTCAGGAGGTTTCAAAGGTGGCCACTGGCACATCTGGCCCATGACATTGGCTATGGGCATGAGAAGGCCTGCCTCCAACCTCCACACTCATGCCCCACGGAAAAGGCGCCTGTGAGTTCATGGAGCAGACGACCATGAGTTAGGATGGCTGTCAGGCAAAG
The DNA here is from genome assembly GCF_000164805.1 of Carlito syrichta. Classification (NCBI taxonomy): domain Eukaryota; kingdom Metazoa; phylum Chordata; class Mammalia; order Primates; family Tarsiidae; genus Carlito; species Carlito syrichta. The sequence continues at coordinate 3,144 of NW_007150631.1, read as the reverse complement.
AGTGATCAAGACAGTCCGGCAACATCATGGACATCCCAGGTTTCTGTTGCCCGGTCTGCAACCTTTGGGCAAGGAGAGGGGCTCTTCATCTCCCGATCACTCATTCATCACTTGCCCACACAGATCTTTAACTCTGGAACCCTGGTCCCCCATCGTGATGCATTTGGGAGGCATCTTTTTTGTCACCAGAGTATCTATCAGCCGGGCTGGGGCACAGTAACAGGATCATGGCTTTGGGGCACCTCAACCTTTGGAGCTCAGTCAGTCCTCCCCCTCTGCCCGTGAGCAGCCAGGACTCTTGGATTCACCATGCCTGATGCTATTTGGGAGACCTCTTGCCCAAACGATGTCTGGCCACCTCACCCAGGCTGGTCTCCAATCACTGGGCACAGTCAGCCTCCTGCCTTGGTCTCCAAGGGTGAGGGGATGACGGCTGTGAACCAGGGTTCCCAACCTGGACTCACACATGCTGTCTGCAGGGGCAATGCAAAGGCACACCCTGGGACATAGGACACTGAATCCCATGTAGCTGGGACCGCATGTGCCACCACGCACGACTCGAGTGTTTGTGTTCTGGTGAGTGACAAGGTCTCACTACATGATCCAGGCTGGTCTCGAACTCCTGGGCTCCAGTAGCCCCCCACTTCAGCTTCCCAAAGCCACAGTCCGATTGTCTGCCAATCCAACATCTTTCAGGAACTCTATGCCTAATGCTGAGTCCCCTTTCCCCAGTGATCTCTGTCTGTTCAGGTTGATCCCAACTCCATGCACAAATACATGTTTTTCTTTTATTTCTTTTTTTTTGAGTCAGTCTCACTCTGTCGTCCAGGCTGGAGGGTGGTGGCTCACTCCCAGCCAGCACAGCCTTGGCCTGCCAGTCTCCGGTAGCCCTTACCCTCCAGACTTTGGAGGAGAAGGAACGACAGTGCATGCCACCATGCCCGGCTCATTTGGGATGGAAGGTAGAGACCAGGTATTGTCGAGTGGCCTGGGCATTTCTCGGACCTGTGGGCTTTGGACGGCTGCTGGCCATGGTCTCCGAATGTGCTGGGATGATAAGAAGAGCGCCGAAGCCTGGCCTTGATCCTTCATCAAAAATGAAACTGAAGGCCAGGAGTGGTGGCCCACGCCTAGAATTCCAGCACCCTGCAAGTCCCAGTGGGAGAATGACTGGATCCCAGGAGCTCAAGGCCAGCCGAGGCCATGCAGGGAGACCCCAACTCCACACCTGTCTAAACAGGTGGTCTGGGGTCATGGTACCTATCTTCCCGGCCACTCCAGAGGCGGAGAAGGAAGGATCGCTGGAGCCTGCCATTTCGAGGCTGGCAGTGAACAATAGTCATGTCCCCGGACACCAGTCTGGGCCACAGAGCTAGACCCTCTCTCTAAAACAGAATCATACAAGATTCTCAAGTGCTCATGGTGTGTTCAATTGGCGACTGGCTTTTCAGTCAGCAAAATGGGATTGGGAGGAAGAAATGACCGCGGGTGAGAGATGTGTCCCTGTCCTTTTTGGCAGAAGGTCCTTACTACCGAGTCAGAGAGTCAGCTTAACTGGGGCACGTTTCTCACCTCAGAGAGGAGAACTGTCAGGAACATGGCCAGGGAGCCTTGGGAGCAACCACAGCAAAGTGGGGGCAGTCATTGGGGAAAGTTGCCTGGAAGTTGCTGATATTGGAGACCCTCACATGTGAGAGAGGCATGGGGGGGAAGGACTGAGGGCAGAAGGTTTACAGGAGAATGATTTTCTTTCTTTCTTTCCTTCCTTTCCTCCTTCCTTCCTTCTGTACATCCATCCTTTCTTTCTTCCTTTGTTCTTTCTTTCCTTCTTTCTTCCTTTCTTCCTTCCTTCCTTCCTTCCTTCCTTCCTTCCTTCCTTCCTTCTTTCTTTCCTTCTTTCTTTCTTTCTTTCTTTCTTTCTTTCTTTCTTTCTTTCTTTCTTTCTTTCTTTCTTTCTTTCTTTCTTTCTTTCTTTCTTTTTCTTTCCTATGTTGCCCAGGCTGCTTTCAAACTACCCAACTCGGGCCAATCTCGTCCTCTGCCTTTGAAACTCCTGCAAGCACAGGTTTTCCATTTGGTCGACATGCTGGTCTTCCTGCCTTCTCTTGAACTCTAGGACAAAGGCAATCCTACCGTCAAGGCATGTACTCACCCAAGGTTTTCTGTGTTTTGCTTGGGGTCCAAGTGGGGCTTGCTAAGGTATCTAGCCTGGTCACAATCTCCTGGGTTCTGGCCATCTTCCCATCTCATCCTCCCAAGTGCCGACAGAAAGGCATGAGTCACCTAGCCATCCTCTCTCCCCTGAAGTTTTGAGAGTCACATCCTCCATTTCCCTGAGGTGGCCCATGGGATGATTGAGTGGGTCCACCCTGGGGAATGAGGGAGGCAGAGGGGTGGGTTTCATGGGGGAGAAACACTCCTGCACCAGGCACTCCTACCTGGAAGGGATCAGCCAGGAGACTCCACTTGCCTTCTCCAGGGTCCCGGATCATTTGAAGGGAGGGGGCCTCGCGATGGGGCCCTGAGAGGGGTGTAGAGGCCAGGAACAGGGGCTCAGGCCTCTCATCCCCACGTTCAGGAAGGCCAAGGAGACAGGATGGCCTGAGCCCCTGGGTTCAAGACCAGCCCAAGCACCTTGGCGAGACCTCGTTTCTACAAGAAGCCAAAAAAATGAGGCGAGCATGTTGGCACATGCCTTTCTTTCCAGCCACTCGGGAGGTCATGACAGGAGGATCGCCAGAGCCCAACTGGTGGAGGTTGTGGTGGCCAAGAGCGGGTCCCTGCGCTTTGGCTTGGGTGACAGAGTGGAACTCCGAGTCAGAATAAAAATAGCAACCACCACCAAAATCACAGGACAGGGTCAGGGGCTCAGCCTGGCATCCAGGCCCTTCAGAGGCCCAGGCAAGTGGAGGACATGAGCCTATGGATTCGAAACCACCTAGGATATGAGGTGAGACCTCATCTCAGCCAACAGAAATAAATCCAAAGATTAGCCGAGTGTGGTGCCACAGGCCTGTGCTTGCAACCACTCATGGGGCCGAGGCAGGAGGATCACCTGAGCCCATCAGTTGGAGTCTGCAGTGACCATGAGCATGCCCCCTGCACTCCAGCCTGGACAACAGAGCAGGATTCTGACACCAAATA
>NW_007150630.1:0-1020 GCF_000164805.1 Carlito syrichta | reverse complement strand
AAGAAAGAAAGAAAGAAAGAAAGAAAGAAAGAAAGAAAGAAAGAAAGAAATCTCTTCTCTTCCAAAACTTCTACCCTTGATCCTTTCCCCCCACCCCCCACATATGAGGGTCTCACAAGCTGGGCACTCTCCAGTCCAACGTCCCCTAAATGGCTGTCCATGCTTTGGTGTGGTAGTTCCCAAGGCTATCTGGCCGGGTTCCTCGCGGCTTTCCTCTCTGAGGTGAGAAATGTGCCCCAGTCAGACTGACCCTCTGACTCGGCAATGAGGACCTTCTGCCAAGAAAGGCCAGGGACACATCACTCACCCTGGAAAATTGCTTACCCCTCAATCCCATATTTCCTGGCTCCAAATCCAGTCGCACTGTGAACACACCACAGGCAGTTGAGAATTTGTGTATGATTCTGATGTTTTTGGAGACAGGGTTTGGCTCTGTGGCCCAGGCTGGGGCCCAGGGACACAACCATTATTCACTGCCAGCCTCGAAATTGCAGGCTCTGGTGATCCTCCTGCCTCAGCATCCATGATTGCTGGGATTCCAGGTGTGGGCCGATGCACCAGGCCTACTAGTTCGTTTTCAACAAAGGATTGAGGCCAGGCTCAGGGTCTCAACTTCGTCATTCCAGCAATTTCGGAGTCAGATCCAGCAGGAGGCCTGAGCCCATGGGCCGAGACACACCTGGGCAACTCAGCGAGACCTCATCTCTAACCTTCATCTAAATTAGCCGGACATGGTGGTGTGCGCCTCTCGTTCCACCTCCTCAGAAGGCCAGGGAAGCACGCTGGAGCCCAGTAGTCCAAGGCTGCATTGATCAGGAGTGAGCCACCTCCCTCCAGCCTGGGCAATGGGTGAGACCTCGACTCAAAGAAAAAAAGAAAAAAGGAAAAAAAAAAAGAAGAGCATCCATTTGTGTATGGAGTTGGGATTATTATGAACAGACAGAGATCAATTGGGAACGAGACCTCAGCCTTGGGTCTAGAGTTCCCAAAAGACAGTGGATTGGTAGACATCGGTCTGTG
>NW_007150629.1:0-803 GCF_000164805.1 Carlito syrichta | reverse complement strand
GAGTATGGAGGGTGGAGGCAGGTCTGTGGGGGGACATGGCTGAAGGTGCAGGACCAACGTGCCCTGTGGCCACCTTTGAAACCTCCCATGATCGACAGGCTGGAAAGTGACTTTTCCTCTCCCATTCCTGAGGGTTACTCTTCAGGCTGGATGGTAGGGCTGCTGCTGGTGGTAGTGGTGGTGGTGATTATGATTATTTGGAGTCAGAATCCCTCTCTGTCACCCAGGCCAGAGTACAGGGGCATGCTCAAGGATACCACCGACTCTACCTGCCTGGCTCAGACAATCCTTGGGCCTTGGCCTCCCGAGTGGCTGGAACCACAGACCTGAGCCACCATGCCCCGCTAATCATTGGATATATTTTTGATGGCCGAGAGAAGGTCTTGCACAATATCCTAGGTTGGTCCCAAACCCAGAGACTCAGGGCATTCACTCGCCTCTGCATATGAAGGGCCAGGTTGTGAGGATGAGCCCCTGAGCACGGCCTGTGATTGTGGTGTTGTTGGTTGCTATTATTATACTGAGTAGGAGACAGACTGTGTCACCCAGGCCAGAGCTCGGGGGCCCATTCTCAGCCATCGTGGCCTCCACTGACTGGGCTCCAGTGATCCTCCGACCATGGCCTCCTGAGTGGCTGGCACGACAGATGTGTGCCACCATGCTCAGCTCATGTTTTTTGGTTTTGGGTAGAGATGAGGTCTTGCCAAGGTCCCTGGGCTGGTCTCGAACCCAGGGGCTCAGTTCATCCTCTCACCTCACTCTCGACCTCAGTCTCTGAAAGTACTGGTGAGACAGGTGTGATG